>NC_137933.1:7500-185000 GCF_963969265.1 Rhamphochromis sp. 'chilingali' | reverse complement strand
ACATCCAGGGTACCCACGTATTTCATCAGTGTTTAAAGTCTTTCAAGACAAGGAAGTTCCATATTAAAGGAAAAACATTTGTTTAGCATAGCTTGATCAGCTTTTCTGCTATAAGTTACGTCCTAGAGCAGGGGTAGGGAACTCCAGGCCTCGAGAGCCGGTGTCCTGCAGTTCTAGGTTCCCTACTCCTGCCCTAGAGAGTAACTGTTTGGGCACTTCCACATCTTTGTGTTCCCTGGGCTCTGTCCTTTAGGACTGTCATGTACTGTCTAATTGGACTAGGTATATATTACAGTATATTACTGAATTCTCAAATGAAAGGCTAAGACTTGGCATTTTAAAGTCATGCCTATTATTTGTAAATAATAAGGCAGAGAGCCTGGGGGACACGAGTATGTGTTATTGTCAAAATACAAATCTATAATAAAAGTACATTGATGTATTGTATGCATTTACATGGTGGCAGTTAACTATGTATTGAGAATGTAACCTTATAAAAGAACTGGACGTGCCTCATTTCACTCCATTTTTCGTCCCCATTTGTTTAGCTCTTTCGTCTTAAAAGGATCTATCTGAATGTGTCCTTTGAGGAGAGGGCCCTTAACGTATGAGAGATCAGACCTCACACAATGTGATAATACTCTGGGCTCTCAGTCATTAATTGAAATTTTTTTTTTAATTTATTTAAAAAAATTTAAATCACCTGCCAAATATTGTCTAGGTTGCCCTTGTGCATGACCTGGATGACTAAGAACCTACACAGACATATGGTTCACTGGTTTGATTAGAATAGTTTTTGAACAGCTATTTGAATCTATAGCAGTTAGGAGTATGGGCTTCTACAATCAGTTCATCCAGTGTTAGTTTAGCACTATGCAAATACCAGACTTTATAACGCTGAGTAAATTAGAAACTGAACTATCAGAAACAAGGTAGAACTGTAAGATAGAATGCAAGATAACTAGTTTATTCCAATAAAGGCATGGAAATCATGCCTAACTTGATCCAGAGGTATAATTAATGTGAATGTCACATCCATCTTAATAATTTTTACTAAAATGTTTCAAGAAGGCCTTATTCAATTAGTCTGGATTAAAACTGTGCTCATGGCTAGGATAATTAAGAACTGTGACAGAAAGATAGGCCTGAGCACTCACAGGACAGATGCAGTTACATTTTCATATTTTACGGAAATTAATGTTCAACGTTCTTGAATCTTCAAATGAATAAATAGAGAGAGGAATTGACAGGACACACATGATTGTTCTCTTAGTATTTAGGTATAAACACCAAAGCCAGCAACACCAAACAAAGATGAAAACCAGCACAAAGAGACTTCAAAGCGACCACCACAGTGATTCTACTTTAGAAACAGTTTGGTACCTGTTGAAGTTCAGCAGCGGCTGGCTTTGGCACAAATGACAGCTCACTTTATCACTGCCCTGGGCTGTGGTCGGCATTTTACTCAGCTTTAACATAACCCAACTTAGTTTTAGATGCTGTCTATGCAGATGCTTGTGAAGAGCCCAAGTTGTGTTCAGAGTTGTTTCTGTCCTGGAGCAGTCTCCACTTCTCGTACTTTTGAGCAATAAAAATAAAAGAAATGTCCATGTCCACGCTGGAGCTGTGCCACTATTTTCCTCCGACGACACATGAACTGAAATCAGCTGGTTTCAGTTTCAAAATTGCAAGAGTTGATAAGCGGGATCGATAGTCAGGCAGACTAACGAAGGAATTTGGCTACATCCCTATGAATAAAACCACTAACTGTTAGTGGTGTGCGATACTGCATATTTTGGTATCAATCCCATACCAAGGAAATACGGGCCAGTATCGCTCGTACCGATACTTTTCAACAAATAAGGTGGATGCGTCATTGAATTGCTAAATCTCAATTAATTACCTTGACTTTAAGTGTTTTTTGTGATTATAGTTTTTTATTATTAAAATAGCTAAAACCCAGGACATAATTTGGACAAAGTTTATAATTAAATAGATTAAATAATTAAATAGAAAATGCTAATATAAAATTAATATTATCACTTTTTTTTTTTTTTTTTAGAAAAATCTTTAATTAAAAAGTGAACGCAAACCAGTTAACAAATTAAAACAAACAAGTACTGTTGAGAAATAATAATACAAAAATTACAATTAAAATTCCCAACAACAAAAAAAAAACTGGTGAAAATATAAATAATATGTAAACAACAACAACCCCCAAAGCGTCTAAGCCATGTCACGTGACGGCCCAACATCTAAACACAAGAGGGGTGAGGTGGAGCTGACACAGCAGCGGCGAGTCCAGCGACCTGGCTGTTTTGTCTTTGCCGAAACCACAGCATTGCAAACAAGCAGAACTTAAAGTAAAGAATCGATCTCACCAGGCCAGTATCGATCCGATACAGATGCCGACTTGGCATCGATACAATCGATATTTGGATCGATTTGCCCTCCACTACTACCTGTCTCAACAAACATTTGTTCTAAGTTTTTAAAGTAATGCAGATTTCCAGATGCACTTAAATGAATGTTGAACATCATCAGTTCCACTTTCCAGTTAGCTGATTTTAATAGAAGATGTGTGCAGCATGTTACATCAGGTACTAAAATGTTAAAGATGAGGCTTAAAAAGGTACTACCTCCGTAACACCCTGTGGTCTCCTTACATGATTAGCTGTGTTTGTTTGCATGTTGTCACTGATTTTGTGCTGGCACCACATTTATAGCTGTTCTATATGTGTGAATCTGCTGTTGTCATCCACCTCAGTTTCTAGTAACATGCTCATCATCCTCACTCTGTCCCTGAAAATGGCTACTGAGTTTTTAGACTTTAGTAAAGCACCATGATAAATGTGATTATTGTCAGTTTCTTTTCTCTCTCCTGTCTGTGTTCCATTACTGTGTAACCAAGGTTTGTCTCCCTGTTGTGCATTTTTTTTCTTTGTTTTTCTAGATCTCTTCCTGTTTGCCCTAGCATGTTGGTGTGGCGTCACAGCTCATCGTCCAGTCCTTGTCTACTGCGCTTCACTGGTGCTTCCAATTTCACATTTGACGTTGTAGTTGACGTTGATTGCCCAAAAGGTTTTGTTGTTTCCTATGTCCTATGTGCTGCCAAAATAGGCACTAGAAAGGTTGCCTCTGAGCATTTTTGAATGTTAAAATTTATTACAAGCAAAAGAAAATCTATTTTTCTAGAATAAGTAAAATAACCACTCAATTAAAAAACAATTCAGTTTAATAAGAGTCTCTAGTTTGTTTTTATTGACTGTACGATGGAGCAATTTTTCCAGTGCCTCTCTTTTTTGGTTTTGTTATGTTTTTTGTGGAAAAGCAGCTAATCTCTTTAGATTATGTTGTATGTGAGTGCTCGTGTGTGCCTTATTAAAAAAAAGAAAAAGAAAAGAAAAAAGTCAAAGAAATTGGTGATGACATGTTGTTGTACTTGTGCAATTCCTTCTCCTCTGGAGTTCCCTTTTGAGTGATATGAGGAGGAAACATTCATAATTGTAAAAATGTTTTTTTTCTTTTGACTTATTGTCTCAAAGCACATGATGCTGTTTTACTCTTGTTTCTGCAGATAATCGGATATAGAGGAGAATATTTTGTCAGGCCTGTTTTAGTTTTATTAACTACACTGAAACTTTTGAAAAAAATATCAAGAAAAATGAATATGTTTGTTAAGTTTGCTAAGTTAAAAAAAATAAACTTGTGCCAAATGTTTTGCGCAATCAGTATTCCTCCTTTTCAGGACTTTTGATTTGAGGTGTTTTTACCAAATGCAGTCCGTAGACCCTACAGACCCACATTTATATGGGCTGCAGTTCGTTTCCTTGACTAATGGATCAGTATTGCTCCAGGTAGGGCTGGGCCATATTATACGTTTCATGATAATACCGGTACAATGTTAGGCAATGATAAGAAAATGAAATATTGCAATAGATTATGAGTAAAACGCGCATGCACAATGCTTTTGTTTTCATACACACATGACGGAAAAAGCATGGGAGTGACGGAGAATGAGAAGGGCAAAAGCGGATCATTGAATGAAACAGATGAACCAGAATTGGTTTGTAGAAATGCAACTTCAGTGATGTGGAACTGGTTTGGTTTTCGTCCATCAGAAAGCCACCAAAGCACTTTTTTTTCCTTTGTAGAACATGCAAGCGGGCTGTCGTTATTACCGTATTTTTCAGACTATAAGGCTCTCTTTGACAGTGCACCTTATAATCCGGTACGCCTTATGTATGAATTCTGGTTCTGCTTACTGACCTCCAACTGATTTTATGTGGCACACAGCGCTCAAAAATCTATCAAAGAATGTTTTTGTATGACTTTGGTAAGCTACAAAGCCCCACCGCTTGTCAGAGCATTACGGCTACTGTAGTCAGGAGCCTCACAGTAATACATACTGTGCTTCAACATAATATTACCATATTGTGTGTGTGTAAGGACTCCAAAATGGCACCTGTTAAGAGACATGCTTATGAAGCGGATTTTAAACTCAAGGCTATCAGTCACGCAGTAGAACATGGGAATAGAGCAGCTGCGAGAGAATTCAGTATTAATGAATCAATGGTACAGAAGTGATTGAAGCAAGAAGAATGAGTTGAGTAAAGTTAGACTTATCTGACTGTTTTAAATTCTCTTGCAGCTGCTCTATTCCCATGTTCTACTGCGTGACTGATAGCCTTGAGTTTAAAATTTTGCTTAATGCGCCTTATAGTTTCATGTTGCAAAGCACCTCTTTTTAACTTTTGTGGATATTATACATGGTTAGGCTCAGGATATGTCAGCCCATTTCCACTGGAAATGTCTTTTGGTTAAACTGTCAGCAAGGAATTAGCATTTGCACTCTTACATTTTTATATAGCTTTAATGCAGATAAAAAACAGCTGCTTGTTTAAATGAAAATAAATTGATGGGTTTTTTTGGACTAATAAAGTTGTAGAGTAAAGTATTGTCTTGCATCAATAATATAGTCAGTTATATCATTATCGCAAATTTTTAAATTATATTGTGATAAATATTTTTGGCCATATTGCCCTGCCCAATTCCAGGTGTTCTCAACTATTACATTCAGCATTGCATTTCTCACAATACACCAGTCGGCCACAACATTATAAACCAATGCGTACTACTTTAACGAAAAAACTATGTGTCGGTGTTGTTCCCACATCATCATAATAAATGTTGTTCCAGGTTCAACATTGCAAGTGACCAATCACATTGTTGTGACGTCATACTTTTGCGACTTCGGAAAAAAGTGCCTTAAAAAAATAAAATCTACTTAACCTGAAAGAAACCGCCTTTGTCCGCCGATCCATCAATTTGAACTCTTTGCATTTCAGGATACTGTTCTTTAATAAACGGTAAGCATTATACATATTGTCCTTGCAACATTGGAATTTCATGAATGAACAGAGATGTAATCCGATTACTTTTTTCAAGTAACGAGTAAAGTAAGGGATTACTATTGCAAAAACGGTAATTAGATTACCGTTACTTTCCCGTAGGAACGCTGCGTTACTGCGTTACTAAAACCATGATTTTTTTGTGAGAATGTCTCACGACAGTGACGTAAGCAAGCGCGACGTTCTTGACAACAGCTGTGTGCAGATCAACAGTAGATATCGGTCGTGTCCAAATTCATGGGCTGCATCCTCCTGAGGACCCGGCCTTCGCGGTCTACGTGGGCCGGGTCCTCAGAAGGTCGGGTAGGCCGGAAGTAAACGGCCGTGAAATTGGACGGTCTAGCCTTCTGATTAGCGTCACCGCTGTCTCGGTGGAGTTCAATAAACTCGGCCGTCTGCTCCTTGCTATCTAAAATATAACCAGACACTGGTGTAAATTCTCGACTGTCTCATACTTCTGTTTAATCAGTTTTCTGTTTGACGTTTAGTCAGCTGTGTAAAAACCAAGGAGGAACCCACCCGGGGGATTAATAAAGTTTTATTTTATCTAATCTAATAACTTTAATCTCAGCCAAACCGATTGACTCACGAACAAACAAAACACAGAAAAAAGCCCAACAATAACATTTTTAGGTTGTCTAAGTGACTTATATATTACATTTAACCTGAGCAGCGAAAGTCCGCGGTGATCTGAAAATGATGTGCCGGGAGTTGTGCCGTTCTCGGCCGCATCAGTGACCCTCGAGCTCCCGGCTAGCTATCGAGCTGGTGGGTAGCAAATGTCTCCAAAAACGTCGAAGCACTTTTGCAAATATGCGATGTCTTGATAAACCGAGCAGATATTTGATGTTTACACAGCTACTTTCTCGCCTGAAAATATGTTAAAAGTTTATTTTGTGACCCAGAAAGATTAGTATGAGTAATTTTAAAACTTAGTAGCGGCCGCCATTGTTGGAAACTGGAGTTTGGCTGGGCCGCGCTATGAATTCTGGGATATGGTATGCCACGACGGACACACCCGACCCATCCTTCAAATTCGGGGAAAAGGAGGACGCATTTGTCGGCTGCATTCGGAGGAGTCTACGAATTTGGACAGCCTTCGGCGCGTCACTGTGACGTGATCAGTCTACAAATGCGGCCTCAGGAGGATGCAGCCCATGAATTTGGACACGACCAATATATTGAGTGCGGGAGAGAGTATGAGCGTGCAGCGTTTAAAGCGTGGAAGTACTGACCTTACTTTGAGTTTGATTCCAAAAAAGTGAAAAAAAAAAAACATTAGCATCCGTTTGTGCATGGGAAGAAAACTTCTTTTTACAGCCAAACCCCCCCCCCCCCCCCCCAAACTTCCAAGCAAGCACCGAGTGCGCTACGACGTAATGGGAAATTCACAGAGAAACTCGCGGACTCTTCCACTGACCGCGGCACACCTGCACCAGGGTAAACCTCCGCCTACCCAACTCCTGCTTTACAGGTGAAAATAGAGCAAAAGGACCGCTAGTCTTTGATTTTATTTATTTTCTGCTGTGTTTTACTTGCATCTATTTGAAAGACTGAGTGTAAACACACACACAAAAAAAAAATGTGCTGGAATGTGCAGAAAATAGGTTTAAATGTTAAGCAAATTTCTTTCAGTCAAAGAATGTTGCATATAATTAAATTTTTGCTTGATGCATAAACTTAAAAGATTAAAACTAATAAAACAAGTTTTAAAAAGAGACTTTTCCATTTGATTACATTTTGTATGATGGATTATGCAGAAAAAGTAGAATTGGGCTGAAAGATCTATCGCTTTATCACCTCTTCAGGTTGTAAATCGTGTTTTTAAAAAGTAACTAAGTAACTAATTACTTTTGAAAATAAGTAATCAGTAAAGTAACGGGATTACTTTTTGGGGGAAGTAATCAGTAATTAGTTACTGATTACTTTTTTCAAGTAACTTGACCAACACTGTGAATGAATCGCTTGGCTTGCAAAAGTATGACATCACAACAATGTGATTGGTCACTTGCAATGTTGAACCTGGAACAACATTTATTATGATGATGTGGGAACAACACCAACACAAGGATATAAGATAAGATAAGATAAGATAAGATAACCTTTATTAGTCCCACACGTGGGAAATTTGTTTTGTCACAGCAGGAAGTGGACAGTGCAAAAGTTATGAGGCAAAAATTAGAATACAATAAGAATAAATACAGTACACAACTGTACAGAATAGAATAAAATACTATATACAGTAGAATACAATAAAATAAATATACAATAAGATAAAAATAGAATACAAATACTATATACAACTGAGTAAAATACAACGATGACAGAAAGGATTATTGCACTTAGTATTATTGCATATGTATGGATGTGTGTGCTTGATCAGTTAAAGTCTTTATTATGGAGTCTGACAGCAGTGGGGAGGAAAGACCTGCGAAATCTCTCCGTCCCACACCGTGGGTGCCGCAGTCTCCCACTGAAGGAGCTGCTCAGTGCTGTCACAGTCTGCTGCATGGGGTGGGAGATGTTGTCCATCAGGGATGACAGCTTAGCCGCCGTTCTCCTGTCACTCACCACCTCCACTGGGTCCAGAGGGCATCCTAGAACAGAGCTGGCCCTTCGGATCACCCTGTTCAGTCTCTTCCTGTCCCCAGCAGAGATGCTGCCGCCCCAGCAGACCACGCCATAAAAGATAGCAGAAGCCACAACAGAGTCATAGAATTTCTTCAGGAGTGGGCCCTCCACTCCAAACGACCTGAGTCTCCGCAGCAGGTACAGCCTGCTCTGCCCTTTCCTGTAGAGGGCGTCTGAGTTATGAATCCAGTCCAGTCTATTGTTCAGATGAACACCAAGGTACCTGTAGCTTGGTGTATCAGATCGTACTGGGATTAATAAAGTATTTCTTCTTCATCACCATCTATTTTTCTTTCCTTTCTTTTTTTATCCAGCAAGGTGTTGGAAGCAGGAAATATTGACCATGTAGGGACATTGATAAAGGTAGGCCTTTTGTATCCCATGAAGCTTTATAGACAAAGTGGTTGGAAAGACATTAATCTCATAGTCTTTCTATGCAAACCCAATCGTCCAAATTCCAATACTTAAAAGTGCTTAAATCTGCTACCAACGTCTTGGTGTCTGATGCCACAGGACACCTTCAGTCTGCACAGTGTATAAATAAGAATGGGGAAAATGGTTTACTCAGTGGTGATGGCAGAGTTTTGATTTGACACTAATTCTACCACTCTTCTGACTGGATTTGCCATTTTTATAACTGATAGTAACAAAGACAATAATTGATGGTGTATCAGCGATGACTGATACATGACTAACTGTTACATGAATAGGGTGAGGGTGACATCCACATTGACAGCGAAACAACTAGTAGCTCAGAGGAGGAACCATCATGGAACCACCAAGGGTGGTGGAGAATGAAAGATCCTGTGGGACTTCCAGATACAGACAGACAAAATGGTGGTGGCTAACCAACTGGACATAGTGGTGGTAGACGGTCGTAGTGATCGATGTAGCGGTTCCGAATGACAGCAATATCAGGAAGGAGGAACACTGGAAAATTAGGTATGGTGATTCCCAAGCTCAGCGAGTGGCTCCAGCAGATTCGAGGAACAAAATCGGAGATCTATGTCCAGAAGAGTGCAGGATACTACACAGGACCCTCAAGCTCCTAGGCCTATGGTAGAGGACCTGAGCTTCAAGGATAGGCTGCCTAGAGATTAGTGGAATGTATTATGTCCAGGGAAGGCTGTAGTTGTGTCACGATCCTGGGTCATCTAACCCAGCATTTTGAGTTTTAATATATTTTGACGTTTATGGTTTATGTCTAAGTTTATTAGTTAATTTCTTATTTTGCCTATGTTGCCCTGTTATAGTCAAAGGAGCTTGCAAAGAAAAGCGTCTGGACTTCTTTAAGTTGCTTGAAGACGTTTCACCTCTCATCCGAGAAGCTTCTTCAGTTCTAAGGTCAAATGGTGGAGAGTCCCAGATATAAACCTAGTGGGAGTGACCCCCCACAGAGGGACAAAAGGACCCCCTGATGATCCTCTAATCGCCTGAGCCAAGGTGTGAAACTGGGTGTGGGTCCCAATCAGCCAGAGTTTCGGGTGTGTTCATTGTGAAACCTGGCCCCACCTTATCATGCGAATTCCTGAGGTCAGCTGGCCCAGGATGTGAGTGGGCGTTAAGGCGTCTGGGAAGGGATCTCAAAACTGGATTATAGATGGCAGAGAGTTGGTGTCGTAAACCCCCGCCTCTGTTCAAAGATGGTCGCCCACAGTGGACATAGATGGCTTCTTTCACTCCTCTTTCTTTGCAAGCTCCTTTGACTACGATGACCTGGATGACTGAGAACCTTCACAGACATATTGCCCTGTTATAGTTCCCCTGTGTTTAAGTCTCCCTCGCCCTTCATGTGTTTTATGTCTGCGTGTGCTATGTTGTCAAGCTCATGTTGTTTCTGTGTCTCAATATGTTTCCTATTTTATTTTGAAGCGGTCTGGTGTCCCATATTTATTGTGTTTAGTTTTACTTTTCTCGGTGACGTTATGTTCATTTTAATCAGCTGTTTCCCCTTCCTCTGATCACCTCCTGTATTTAGTCTGTGTGTTTTCATTCAGTCTTTGTCAGGTTGTCTGTTGTTTCTAGTCATGTTTCGGGTTTTTCATGTCAAGATGTTTCATGTTTTTTTAATGCTCAACCTTCAGATCTACCATTTATCAGCTCAAACATCCAACGACATGAATGCTTTAAAAGCATCAACATCAGCTCTTCTCTGACAGCATGGTGGGAGTTTCTAAAATTGACAGAGTCTTCATTAATCCCATGCAAACGTACACCTATCTGGAACAACCCTGACATATTACAAAACAATAATATGATAAACTTTTCAGATTGGAGTGGTAAAGGAATCAAATATTTAGAACATATACTAGAAGGAACAGAATTTATTCCATTTGACAGACTAGTTACACAATATGGGATCAACAAGAAAAGATTTTTAGAATATCAACAAATTAAATCCATAGTAAAAAAGAAATTTAAACCGGGTCAAGTTGAACTACAAACACCACCAAGTGTGGTTCAGTTTCTTACTCTTAAAACCCCCAAATTACTATCCAAAATATACAGAATGCTTTCTAAAACAGATGAATCAATATCACTTCCTATTGCAAAATGGGAAGCGGATTTATCAGTTAACTTAGACCTAAACTTCTGGTCTCAGATTTGCTTAAAAACCTTTCATCTAATTAGAAATCCCAGTCTGCAATTAATACAATACAAAATACTACATAGAGTGCACTATACAGGTCATCGGATGTTCAAGATGGGTTTTACGTCTACCAACAACTGCTCACACTGCCAAACCAACTCACCGGACAATTATATCCACGTTCTTTGGTTCTGTCCACCAGTTCAGAAGTTTTGGCGCGAGATATGTGAAGACTTATCAAAGTGTCTGAAGTGTAACATTCCAACTTCCCCCTTAGTGTGTTTGTTGGGCAGCTTAGATAATGTCACTTCAGAAAAGAATATAGCCCATATGGTTCTCACTGCCCTATGCATAGCCAAGAAAACAGTCCTCATGAACTCTCATAGTTTGGTCCCACCTTCGCTGTTGTGATTGGTGTGGGGGTAGAGACAGGCTTAGGGCGTCGGGGGGTTCCCAGGAGCATCTTCCTTGGGGGGCTCAACCCGGGGTAGCAGTCATGGCCTATTAAGGGCTCTGTTGGCTCTTAGGTGATGGTTTCCTCGTGCAGCTGCGTGCAGCGGGGCTAGGGGAGGGTCTGTGCTGATGGACGTGGGTTACTGACCTGGTAGCCTGGCTGCCCCTGGGTGGGTCCGGTTCTGGGGTGCTCCGTCTCTGGGCCCTTGCTGGGCCTCGGGGGCTTGGGTCCTGGTTGGTATGTTGCTGGGGTTGTGGGTGGGTGGATGTATGGGGGCCCAGCCCTGGCGCAGGGTGCTGCCAATGCATCGAGCCACCTGGGGGGCACTTCAACTGGTGGGGGACGTTGTTACACCTTGCAGGAGCTCTCCTCTCTTTAGGAACTCACTCTGCAGGAGGGGGAGATACAGGAGAGGTGGAGGAAGATCTCAGCCTGGGCGTCTATTGTCTTGTGTAGTCTGGAAGATGAGTGGATGGTGGGGTGGGTGCAGTTTTCTCTGTAGTGGGGTCAGGTAGGCTGTCCTGGGCTCTGTGGGGCCGGGCGGCGCTGCTGTTCTGGGCCCCAGTCCGGATGGGCCTGGGCCCCCTTTCCCTTGCGGGTTGCGGAGTATGGAGGTGCCTACTGGGGTCAGCGGGGGAGCTGGCCCCAGGGAGGGGCCACCCTTCCTTCCCTCCCCATCTCCAGCTGCCTCCCTCTTCCCGCTCCACCACAATCACCCACACATGCAGGGCCTCTCTGGGGACATCTCAGGCCCTCTAAGGTATGGAGGCCTATCTCCCCCCACCACTTCCCCTGCCAGTGGCAGACGCCCTCAGAAGACATCGGTGCGTTGGTGGTTCTTTGTGTCCGGGGATGGGCACCCAGGTACACACCGGCTCACTCCTTGGTGGCTGCTTATCTTGAATGATTTCCTCTGCAGGGAAGCAGGAGTCTATTTGGGGTCAGCTGGCCCAGATAACCACGGCCAACCCAAGGTTCTTGGACTGTTTACCAAAGAGTCAAAGAACTTTGTTACAACCACGATCTCCTCTACTTTGCAATCATCGCCACAGCAGCAGCTGCCCAGCATGCGGGTTGAATCACCCCAGCCCTGCTGGCTACATTCAGTCTCTCATCTGTCTCCACACTCATGTTGCTGCAGCAGCGGACAAGCGCTTTATTTCCTCTACCTCGACCAGTTCCCTCTTTCAATGCCATGCCAGCCTCAGCTTTAGCAGGACCTACTTCCATCGTACCTTCTCCTAGGAGGAGGCAGTGTTCATGTCGCCAAATTGTTGAATGTTGCCATTGTGTTTCTTAAATTTGTACAGTCTTAGTTCAAGACATACAATGCCTTGTCTTAGAACCACATGGGCGTTGCTTTGCTGTGATGTGTTTTGTGTGAACTGTTTCTCAATAAAAGGCAGCAAGAGGAGGCCGGATTTGGGGTCATTTCGTGGTAGACATCAACGAGGCCCCCCTTGCAAGTGAATCGATCGATCGCTGTTGCCTTGTTTTTCTTTCATGGGAATAAGTCCTGGATACAGCGGGGTCTGAGTTTAGACCCAACATTTATTTGGTCCTTCGGAGCCAGAACCTAACACATTGCATGACTCCACCGCAGTCTACTAGCAGCCAGCGTCTGGGACCCTTGCGTCTGAACTTCCCTCGGGATGGATGGCGATTGACGGGATCCAGAGATTCTTCCCATGAACGGAAACAACACGAACAGTGAGTAGAAAAGGCCTTGTGCGTCACTGAGACTGTGCGTGCAGACGCGGGTCCAGGGGAGCTGCAGGCCTGAGGGGTGTGGCCCTGCGGAGGGACTGGCCACACCCAAAGCCACACACCTGCCGCTGATCAGGGCTCGTCGGGGGAGCTACTTAGGTGAGTCTTGGAGCTCCCACCGACGCGGGATCATTGAGTTATCTTACCAAGTCAGTGTGTGTTAGCTTAGGTCTGTGCTGTGCGTATATGCCCGCCGAGGGTTAGTGTTGACGGCTGCGTCTCTGGTTTCCCTACAGGAGGAGGAGTGGTCCGGAGAGGCAGCACGCACGGGGGTGCGGAAACACAACAGCGGGGAGCACGATATCGGAGGGAAGCACGCACACGGGGTTCGAGGGAGTAACGGGGAGTTATTGTATTTACAGCCTTTTCACTGTAAATAAAGAGCACTGTTTGCATCGCAGAGTCTGCGTTTTGGGTCCTCCTTTCCCCACATCCCCACGGTCTGCCAGCCAGACCGTGACAGAATGATCCCGCCAACCACCATGGACCCAGCAAACTCAGGAGTTGCCACGGAGGAGAGATCGCTCACGCAGCTATGGGATTACTGCCGGAGCGTAATCCAGGCTGTAGACCCACACAAGAGACATATACAGGTAGTGTTCTTTGACAATTATCTCTCATCCACTACCTTCACCACGAACATTCTGGACATTAACAAACTTAGGCACCTGGTCGCTAGTTTAAGGGAGAGCTCGAGTTTTGAACTATTTGGCTTGGGTGGTCTGAGCATGGACAGTTCGGCTGCTCTCCTAGAGACTCTAGCCGCTTGGTTTTTCACGCGTCGGCGGAGGGCTTTCCCGTCGATGCTCGCGGCACAATCGTTTGATCCGCCGTTACGGAAGGCATGCCGCACTCTCTACCATCATCCCGTTACGCCTCAACCCACTCCTGCGGTTTCAGCCCGGTCAGCTGGCAACGGACCAACAGCGCTCATCACCGCAGTGAGTAAACCCGACTCATTTGTTTCTATTAATCCTGTCATTGAAAATCAAAACACAGATGAACAGCAGAGGACTGTTTCCGTACACCCGGCCCCACCTTCACGGAGGAGAAGGCGTCCTCGCAAGCAGCGTTCAGCCACCTCTACACTCACTCCTGTGCTGGTCGAAGGCTCAGGACCAGCGGCTCTGGACGCCACAGTGAGTAAAATGGACTCTGCCGGTGTCGTAAATTCCCTTCCTGTGAACATGGACATAGAGACTATAGCCCCTACGGCAATTAACAATGGAGAAACTGTAAGAGGTGTAACTGAACTCCCAGTGGGGATTTTTGGACCACCGACGGACGAAGGTGGCCTGAGTGCTAATACTGGGGCAGAATTTTGCATAGACAGCCCTGAGGTAGTTAGCTCAGAGTTGGTGGGGTCAGAAACTGTTTGCTTTACCTCCAAAAACTCAGAAGATGTTCACTCTGAGACTGGGAGCTGGGAGCTAGGGAGTTCACAGCATACAGACCCAGATGACTTTTTGGCTCAGTCTGGCCATATGGAGACAGAGGTTCTCCCCAGGGCTTCCCCAGAGGCCGAACTGGAGGCCTCAGTTGCCTCTGGACCCCTGGAATTTGTTGAGCCAGCTGTAACATTCTCATCCTCTCCACCCTTCATAATAGCCATATCACCCTCAACTCAGTCCGCTGCCCAGCTAGTAATGGAGTCTGCTGCCCAGCTGGTGACTGAGTCTTCAGTCCGGTCAGCCTCTCACCTTCATCCTCAGTTGGAGGTCGATATGCCTGCTGGACCACCTCTGCCATCATTTCACCTGTCTGTCCCTGCATCGCTGTCCAGTCCACCGGGAGCAGCTGCCGCACCATCATCACCTTCTCCCTCTGCAGCTACTTCTCCACCAGAGTCCCATCAGACTGCAGCGACCGCAGCACTCTCGGCTTCGCCATCTGCATCACCTACTCTACCTTCACCTTCCCCACCTGCAGACACCGCATCACCATCTTCACCTCCAGATCGACCGTCAGTAGCTGTAGCGCAGCCGGAGGTGCTCAGGGTGCTCGGAGAGCGGGAGGAGCCCGCACCGCCAGCTGTGGAGCCCTGCGAGCCGGAGCAGGAGCCCGGCGAGCCGGAGGAGCGGCTCAGCGTGGCGGAGCAGGAGCCCAGCGAGCGGGAGGAGCTCGATCTGCCCGAGCCGGAGCTCAGCGAGCCGGAGCTCGGCGAGCGGGAGGAGCTCGCTCTGCCCGAGCCGGAGCTCAGCGGGCGGGAGCAGCTCAGCGAGCAGGAGCAGCTCAGCGAACCACCAGCAGAGGAGCTCGGCGAGCGGAAGGAACAACCGGCGCTGCCAGCCGAGGAGGGGCTCTCGCTGCCAGCAGCCGAGGAGGGGCTCTCGCTGCCAGCAGCCGAGGAGGGGCCCGCTCAGCCGGAGCCCGAGGTCAGCGAACCGGAGGGACCTCCACGTCTGGCGCGGCCTCCACGCCATCCACGCCATCCACGTCCTCTGCATCCACGTCAGCAACCAGCGCGTCATGAACCGTGTGCCACACCTCGCTGTTGCTCACCGGAGGAGCAGCGCCGCCACCGGACCCGTGGCAGGCCGCCTGGGGAGCAGCGCCGCCGCCTTCGGACCCGGGGCAGGCCGCCGGAGGAGCAGCAGCGCCGCTACCGCCTCTGGATCCCGGGCAGGCCGCCTGGGGAGCAGCGCCGCCGCCGTCAGACCCGGGGCAGGCCGCCGGAGGAGCAGCAGCGCCGCTACCGCCACTGGATCCCGGGCAGGCCGCCTGGGGAGCAGCGCCACCGCTACTGGGCCCGGGGCTCGCCACCGGAGGGGCAGCAGTGCCGCCGCCACTGGAGCAGTGGCAGGCCCCCAGAACCGTTTTTCTGCTGTTGCCGGACCCGTGGCTGCCCGCCGGAGCTGCAATGTCGCCACCATTGGACTCGAGGTAGGCCCCCTGAACTCTTTTGTTATGTTGATGGGCTGCCTGAGACTGTTTTGTGGCATTTTTTCTTTTTGTTGCTCCGCTGCGGGATGCGCGGTCGGACTCTGGGATTGTGACCTTGGGGGGGTTGTTTTCTTTGGGGGTTTTTGCTTGTTTTGGTTCTGCCCTCCGTCCGGGACCTCCCGCCGCCCGCCCTGGGTTGGTTGTACTGTTTTTGGTTTGTGTTTTTGGGTCGTCGGGAGCCGACCCTTAGAGGGGGGGTACTGTCAGGGTCCTGGGACTGGGCGACCCAGGATCCCTGGGCAGTCATGGACCTGTGTATTATTATTATGTATTTTTGGTGTCGTTTCCCCTTCTCTGTGCGTGTACATATGTGTGTTTCTCTGTGCTGTGTTAGTCTGTGTCCCACTCATATGTTTAGGCGAGGTATGGGTGTGTATGTCTGCGGGTGTGCCTGGAGGATGGAGCTCGGCCACCTGCAGGCCTGAGGGGTGTGGCCCTGCGGAGGGACTGGCCACACCCGAAGCCACACACCTGCCGCTGATCAGGGCTCGTCGGTGGGAGCTACTTAGGTGAGTCTTGGAGCTCCCACCGACGCGGGATCATTGAGTTATCTTACCAAGTCAGTGTGTGTTAGCTTAGGTCTGTGCTGTGCGTATATGCCCGCCGAGGGTTAGTGTTGACGGCTGCGTCTCTGGTTTCCCTACAGGAGGAGGAGTGGTCCGGAGAGGCAGCACGCACGGGGGTGCGGAAACACAACAGCGGGGAGCACGATATCGGAGGGAAGCACGCACACGGGGTTCGAGGGAGCAACGGGGAGTTATTGTATTTACAGCCTTTTCACTGTAAATAAAGAGCACTGTTTGCATCGCAGAGTCTGCGTTTTGGGTCCTCCTTTCCCCACATCCCCACGGTCTGCCAGCCAGACCGTGACAACATGCATATACACATACAATGATACTCATGAAGACCAGACAGCATCTTAAGCATGAGATTCTGTTTGTCATCTTGTCCAAGTCACTAGTAAGATGAAAGTGATACATAGACTAGTGGACTGAATATTATAGGAGGACAGATGGTTGCATCATAAAGGAGAAAACAGAATGCTGATGAGAGGTCTTAAATGAGTGAGTTAAGTGAGCTGATTGTGAGTTTCTGGTGTGTGAAGAAGTTTTAACATGGCACACATTTAGTTACATGAGAAGAAACTTATTATGTGATGAGACAACAGGGTTATGCTGTATGTTGTGTGTATGGCTGATTGGATGAATGTTTGAGATTAAACTGGCTGTTGATTTGTCTTTTGTTACTAAGTTGAGCCTGCCAATTGGGTTGTTATGATTTATCCCCCTGGCATGAAGAACACGTGTCATGACTTAAACAAGGCCTTTCTTTCCTTTGCTTTCCTTTATTTTCTTTATTTTCTTTTGTTACTTTCATGGTGCACTGAAAGTTTTGTTTGATGATCTTTGTTTGAGCAGATCTGCACAATTAGAACCGAAGCGTCGTCGAGAAAACTGTTGCAAAGTGAGCTTCTCCAAAATTAAAATGGGCTCAGGAGAAAGCCACTTATTTGGGACAATTAGGAAACAAGTTCCTGTCCAAAAGGATTCAACGAGGAAATCCAGTCTAAATTCTTTTTCTTTTTGAAATGATGTCGTTTTGCTGAGGGTGGAAACGAATGCGACGATAATTTCCACAATCAGCAAAAGAAGGAATCACTGAGTGAATGAGTAAGAATTTTAAAATAACGCCATTGTGTGACGTTAACCCCCACCTGACAAAGGTGTGGATGTATCTCTGTTGCAGGAGCAGAAGGAGACCACAGGTGAAAATTTGGGTCACATGACTATGTGAACTCTGAAAATTTAACCTTTTTAGTTTAAAATTTTCTGTGTCTGCGAATTTACCATGGGTGTGTTATTCACTACCTTGTGTTACTCACAGAGATTACTGTGAGAAAGAGTGTATACACCTGCGCAGCGCTAACATTTACATTTCTTTTTACAGCAGATGGTTAATCATGTGATTTGATTTAATATATTTTTCTAGCACAGGATTACTGAGATTTTGTATGAAGGAAACTGTAGTTACAGGCTATATGTTGATGATGAAATTACACTGTGTTGTTGAGAGAATGTTGGAGAGAATGTGAATGTTACAGGGGAGAAATTAATACAGTTTGAGACATACTGTGATGAGACCATTGTTACTTTTTCCACAGCGAGTGTTAACTTTATGACTTTTCACAGCTCCTCTGGAATCTGGATGGCCGACACCTGACAACCAGGACGAACCGTGTGTTTGGCTAATGTTTGTTTTTCTTTAAGAGTGCTTGTAAAGGATTCAGCACAGACAGACAAGTGACAATTGAACAGATGTGCAGTGGTTACAGAATAGTTACATAGAGCTCATTATCTGACCACACTGTTGGGCTCATGGTGAGTGACAAACTTAAGGAAATTATGGGGAAAAGTAGGAGTTTAATAAGTTTAGAATAAACCTGCAATGATACTTGTCTCTGTGATGCTGAATACTTTATTACACTTACGAGCTGCAGTTAGTTGCAAATGTGAAGTTGCTTTAACTTTAAGACTTTGTCTTCTAGGATACAGGAGCTGCACAGCAAAATCCGAAGTGTTGATGTGAGTTAAAATTACTGGTGTTAAAAATTTCGAGTTGAAAAGTGTTGGTTTGAGAGTTACAGTAACACTAACGGTGCTGAAAAAGCTCTGTAGCCGGAGTTATTTCAAAGAGTCAATACTATAACACTCATTTGGAGTTGATTTCCACATCCGGGTTTTTCGCGCTCATGGGCATGAGGAGTCCGCCAGAAGTTTGCTGTCAAGATCGAGGAGGTTGTTCAGGTAAGAACTATACAACAAGACCTATGTTATTTTATCATTATTAAATATTGTAACTAACTAGCCTATAACATTATTTATCAGAAGCATGCAATATTTTCCTAATGTGGAGTGTATTCATCTGCGGTAAGAGATGGGATTCGTTAGCTTAGGTAGCTAAACTATCCTCTATAACAAGTTAATATTGCAGCGAAAATAAATGCGTGCTCAATATAATTCTCAATTCTAGTTAGTTCTAATGTCATAAGAGAAATGCTTTCCAGTGTTCAATGCTTATTAAATGAAACGAGGGAGGAGTTAGCTATCCTCTGGATATGTTAAATGTAATGTTAAAATTTGAATTTGTGGTAGCCTAGCTGGCAGCTAAGACAAATGCGTTTAGCCCACTGCTTTTAAGGGAAGCGAACATTCGCCTCAGAAATATCCTATTTAAAAGTGAACTAAACAATCACATAGAGACGTTCAAGTCAAGTTTTGGAAAGCGTCAAGATAGGCTAATTACACGTGCTACCAGCGAGTTTAGCAGTAGCCTAGCCTACAAATCTTTGAAGTGGCAGGGGGTTATGGAATTCTGTTAGATGTTAGTGACCAAGCAAGGCGCGCTGCGTTTGTGCATGGATTGCTTGCTAACGGTTAGGATATATCATACATGTTGTAGTAGGCCTAATCTAAGGGAACATTTTCCCCTTTTCTACAGTTTTAGTGAAATAGGCTACCATCCAGTGTTTAAGACAAAGCGGTATAACGACTGAGGGTCGTTGACGTCGCCTCCACTGATAATCCTAGCATGTCGTGTCACAAAACAACCACCACAAAGTAGCAACTAGCCAGACGGCTGTGCATGTGTCAGAAACTCCCGATATAAATGTAAGACTTGCACTCATTAATTTACAGTATAAGGGATATTTGTTGTCATAAGTGAAAGCGTGATGAAGGCAGGTGTGCGTTCAACAGGAAATTTTATGTGGATTATCATCCTGACATGGTTTAAACAGAGATGCTTTTCCCCAAGTAGGCTACAGCGATTTACTCGCAACATAGCAGAACTAAGTATCTAGCCTGCGTGCAGACGAGAAGATCGCCGTTGTCGTCTTATAAACATGTGGATGGGTGGATAATTCATTGGATGCTATTTCTGTGTACCCAAGTTCAGCTATTTTAGTGCGCAGGGGGAAGCCAAATTATGTTCCTGAGGTTGAAGTGGTCTGTCACCCCTTCACAGATCATCACACAATGTATAGCCTAATATTTTCTTAAAGTTGTCCGGATTTGTTGCCACTTAAGCTATGGTTTAAATATATGGTGCCCCCTTCTCTCCACCAGGTGCTGTTGTAAGACATGTTGCTGAAAGTGAAATACCTCAATGTAAAGAAGTACATTAAATTGCACGCAGGATTCACTTATCTAGAATTCATCAGTGAAGGTAAGATAACCTGGCAGAACAAAATTTGTTGCACATGTATCAGTTCATCATGTTTGCATCTCATCTATTTAAAAAACGAATTAAATGTTAACACATTTTATTTTAATGTGTGACATTAAAAACAGTACAGAGCAGTAGGCCTAGGCCTATATTGTTGCTGCAGACTTGTCTAATTTAACCATTTTAAAGACAGGTAAAACAGCTGTTAATAAATATTAGCTAAATAAAAAAGTCAAAATTAGTTTTTAAAAAAGTTTTTCAGGCGTTTTAGGTGACATTATGCTTATCTTTTTGTAAAGCCAAAACCAAGTTTGGACTTCCGGATGCTGCTGACCTTGATATTTTCGATGAAACTGACACAGCTGTCGAAGAAGACATTTTTCTGGAGTTACTGGAGGCCCAACCAGACCTATGCCTGACAATACGTGAAAAGATTTCAGATGAAGGTAAATGTTATCATAACTTAAATTTTCATAGTATAGCCCACTCAATGTAGAGCCAAGTTCTTTTGCTCTTGATGCAGATGACATTGACCTGTCTTCATGCAATATACATGACAGTGGACAGGGCTGGGTCATATTTGTATAGAATGTTGTCTGAACATGAACATTGAAATTGTGTTATTAATGGCATTGTGGAGTAGCCTAAAGAAAGTTAACCAAATCATCTCTCCCAAAGATTTTTGTCCTTTAGCTCATTCCACACCATCCTCCTCGGATACATTATCTTCCCTCACGGACACTATATCACTTTCATCAAGTGACAGTGACCTCAGGGAAAAGGGCATTCCTGCAGGCCGCAGTAGATCCAGCAAAGACAGTTCTGCACCAAATGTTTCTGTGTCAGAGGCTGCAAAAGAGGTAATTGAGAACAGAAAATGTCTTTTGTATTTTTGAGTTGACACCATTTATACTGTAGATTGTTATACAAATTGAAATTCAAAACATGGTGGTTCCCAACTTGCCCTGTATGAAAAAATGTTAGTAGAAGTTAGTGCTTCTTGCTAGATATGTCTTTCACAGGTTTGTTGACATTCCTCTAAACTTTCACCTTTACTGACAAACAAGTTTTTATTGTTATTATTTTCCCTTTTATATGAGCAGATGGTTAAAAATGCCTTGACTAGGAAACCTGGTGGAGAGGAAATTCTTGAAGAATACAATGCCGAAAATTCACTGAGCCACCGCACCCGGCGGCAGCTTGTTAACATATTGGCAAGTGATATGACTGAGAGACATGGGTAAGAGTAATAGTACCTAATAAAAAAGTAAAGATGGGCCATATGGAATATTCTTGTAATGTATACTGCAGTAAAGACACATACTTCTGATTTAACATTGTCAATTGTATTTCCTCTATAGCAGAATTCCCTCCCGTAAGCAAAAGGAGAAATATGCCCTTGGAATAATTACACTCTTTCCCTCATTGAAGGATCCATTTTCTCCAAACGGCTATGTAAGTCATGCAGTGATTGTAAAACAGCACATTATTTAGTTTTCATCATGGAATAATTACATCAGCTAAATGATTTAAAAGAGAAATCTTAATTCCTATTTCGTAATAACTATTGTCATAAAACTGTATTGAAATTGTGGATGTTGTTTAACATGTATTGCACCTGTTACATGATAATAGTCCTTGGGTTTCTTTTTGCTGAATCTGCAAAGTCTGTAAGATCGCATTTGATGTTTATTTTTCATCTATGTTTAAATGTGACAGGAGCATTTCTACGACGGAGTGAAAGGCACTGGATATGTAGCGTGGCGCCTCAAAACCATGTCCAGGTCTACAACCAAACGGCCAGTGAAGGAAGTCCCAGTGCATCAAGAACAAGGGCCTAAGCGCAGAAGATTAGCAACCACATTGCCTCAGCAACTTGATGGAGATGCCTGCAAGGAGGCCATCTCATTTCTTGTTCACTCTCCTGATGAAGCAAGTGTATTTCAGAAGATGAAAATGACGTTCCAACATCGCCAGGATCTGGTGCATGATCCACAAAGAACTGCAGATGTCTTCAAAACATTTCCACGCTTTTTGGATGTCAAAGGACTAGTAAGTCAAATCACTTGATATTTTCAACTGTTAATCCTTTTTTTTTTGTTTTGCTGATGTGGATGGCAACAGTAACAGATGTGATCATTGGTCATCCCAGTCAGGCTATATCCCATATTGGTCAAAATCACATTGCAATGTAAACAATGTTGAGCACTGTCTTTATGTCCTGTGTGTATGATGAACAGGTCAATCAAGACTTCCTGCTGCTGTTTGGTGCTGAAACAGCCACCAAGTTGCTTGAGAAGTGGGACATGTCATTCAAGCCAAAGGTTATTAAAGAAGCCAAACAGCTGACTCAGTCAACTGACCTGTGTCGTTTGATAAAAGCTGCTGAGAAACCAACAGAGAGTGATGCAAATGGTAGGCGTCGCACCATGCTTGTTTGATTTTAATAATATTTATTTTTACCTGTCATTTTGAAATTGTTTTATAAATTCAACCATACACAGACTGGGACAGTGACATGGCCTCTCTGCTGCTACTCCTTCAACTTTTGCCACCCACAGCTGGACGAAAGAGGAGAACCAAAATAAGTCCAACTGATGCAGCACACAAAATGGTGCACTTTCACAAGGTAAATATGTTGTCTCACTTTTTAAAATCCTACAAAACACTTTTTCAGTTTTTGCACTTTTTAGTTTTCCTCTCCATGAAGTATGTGTCTTAGTATTTTGTAATAAGTTAGCAAGGCACATAATGTCAAACTGAATGAATGGTTCATACTCAGCAAGTATAAGCTAGGCCTATATGTCAATATCTCATTTGTTTTTAGTCATGCTGCAGCATTGATGAACACTTGCAAGCAAGAGATGGTAAACAACCATACATCCTCGCTGTTGGTCGAACCCAGAACAGCATTGACACCTTCTACATCGCAGTGGACAAACAGCTCATCCCCTGCCAAGCCACCAGCTCACTCAGTGCTTTTGATGAACTTTTCAAATCCCACTACGTGTTCAACTTATCTTACGACGAGTCACTGGTTCATCTCTACAGTTTTGTGCAGACCACCATATTCAACATTGATGCCACCTCAACAGATGAGTCACCACGTGTTCGTGAGTTGCGTGCCAAAATGTTGAATGAGAACCATGTTTAAATGTTTTATCTGTCAAACTCTGCATAGCACCAGTCAGGCTTTGATAAGTCATTTGCGACTAGGTCACAGTTTTTATCCAAGCACCAAATTTAAGTTGGCTTGTTCACAAGATGGTTGCAGCCGTCAGTTCACTACATATTCTGGTTTAAAAAAACATTTAAATAGTGTTCATGATGAAGATTGTTGTCAAAGTGGTGATGCAGAACCCTCAGAGTCATTTCAAGCTGATTTTGACAGATTACAAGATACAGACATAGCAGTTGCAGGAACAAGTGTTACTCAGAGCCTAGAGGTTGGGTGTTCTGAAAACAATGGGTCAGGTCAAAGAATTAAAAAAAATTCTGAAGCAATTTGCACTAAAATTATTGGTAAACTCAATGGTAGTGGTTTGGCAAATAGTTTTGTGTCATCACTTGTTTGTGATTTGGAAGATTTTGCAGATGGACTGCACTGTGAGTTTAAACATAAAGTACTGAACGTTGTGCCAACAGAAAATCCTGTTAGATCTCCAGTGGAAAAATGTCTTGAGACTTTTGACAATCCAGTTGAGAAGTTCGACACTGAAGCTAAAAGAAAGTCATATTTCCGTGAAAAATGGGGAATTGTGGATCCAGTGGAAAAGACTTTAGGAATACGCTATGATACAAGGTTAAATAAAAAATCAGGCACTTATGACCAGGTACCAGTAAAAGACACTTTTGTGTACATTCCAATTTTGGAAACAATCAAATTTATATGTCGCAATTCTTATATTTGCGAGCTGCTTGCTAAACTATGTGTATCAAAAGAAGACAGATATGAAGACTTTTGTGATGGGAGTTACTATAAGTCTCATCCATTGTTTTCAAAACCACAGACTTCTTTGCAAATTCAGCTTTATTATGATGACTTTGAGACTGCTAATCCACTTGGTTCCAAACGTGGTGTTCACAAAGTTGGTGCAATCTATTTTGTCCTCAGAAATCTGCCTCCAAAGTTAAATTCTGCATTGATGAACATTCATTTGGTTGCATTGTTTCATGCAGAAGATGTGAAAAAATACGGCTTTGATCCTATTTTACAGCCTCTGATTGATGACATAAAGTTTTTGGAGAGCCATGGCATTGATTTACCCTTCTCATCTGAAAAGGTCCATGGCACTATATGTCAGATAACTGGGGACAACTTGGGGATGCACTCAATTTTGGGTTTTGTTGAGTCTTTCAGTGGACGTTACTTTTGTCGTTTGTGTTTAATTGCAAAACAGGATGCACAGAGTGTGTATACTGAGGATGATCCAAAGATCATCTTACGAGGGAAAGAACTTTTTGAAATGCACTGCAGTGAGTTGCAATCTGATCCTCAAAAGCTACATGTGTTTGGCTTAAGAAAGAATTCTACACTGAACACTCTTCAATTCTTTCATGTTTGCCAGAACTTTTCCTTGGACATTATGCATGATATTCTCGAAGGGGTAGCACAATATGAGATAAAGTTACTGTTGGACTATCTGTCAGACAATTTTCTGCCGAAACCTGCTCTTTTGTCACGGATCTATGCTTTTGACTATGGCTACTTGGAGACCAAAAATCGTCCAACAATGGTGAACTTAGACAGTAGTGGTAATAGTATAGGTCTTAACTCCATTCAGACTCTTTGTCTGATAAGAAACATTCCTTTAATTTTTGGTGATATTGTGCCAGAAGGAAATCAGAACTGGACTATGCTATTGCTATTGTTGCAAATAATTAACATCATATTCTCTCCATCTGTTACACATGGCATGACTGTGCTTCTAAAACATTTAACAATGGAACATCATGACTTGTTCAAATTGTTGTATCCAGGTAGGAACATGATTCCCAAACACCACTTTATGTTGCACTACCCAACTTGCATCAGAAAAATTGGGCCATTATTGCATGTATGGAGCATGAGAGGTGAGGCTAAACATAGGGTGTTCAAAGACACCCTTAAGAACTTTAAGAACATCACAGTGTCACTTGCCAAAAAACATCAAACATCCATAGCATACAAGTGGGAGACATGTCCTTTAAGCCATGTTGAGTATGGGCCCTTGAAATCATTTGATGTTGATAGTGAGGAAAATAGTGAAATGATCTCCCTAGGCTTGCCTGCTGTTGCAGAAGAGGCTTTCTCTGCTAATTGGGTTAACATTAATGGGACTGAGTACAGAACAGGATTGGTCATTTGTTGTGGTTCTGAACATGAGATGCCGGTGTTTTGCAGAATAAAAACAATAGTTTTGGTCAATAGTCACACCTACTTCATAGTTAAGAAGCTTGTGGTTGAAAATTTCAGTGAACATTGCCATGCTTATAAAGTGTTTGAAACGGATGAAAAAGATGTTGTTAAAGCAGACTGTATTGAAATATACAAGCCCTTTGATTTGCAAAGTGCTTATGGTGATGATGATGGTCTGTACATTGTGCCATTATTTTTGTTGTGAACGTATGCTGTATGGTGCTTGGAATTTAATATTTATTAAAATGCTTATGTGACCAATTTTATGTTTTCTCCTTTTATCCTGTAAAGGGACTTAACAAGGATTTTCACTGAATGTAGCACAGTAGTTGTTAGGTATTTTAGTACCATGGGAGCATTTACTGGATATTGTTTTATAGTGACATTATACAGGAAAACTCTGTCATTCAACAAGGTTGAAATACCACAGAGATCACTCCCTCAGCTACATTAGTTTCTTAATCTTTTAGACGCCTGTTGAAGGCCAAATGGTTTGTTTCAGATTTCACTAATGAAAGAACTCTTCGTTTTGTGCCTTGAAAATATGTCGCTGAGATAATCACAATTGTAGCTGAACTGATACACTACACAAAGGATGCTTCTTCACCCAAGGGCAGGAAGACGCTGCCTTATCTTGTTCTGTACTGGTTTAAACTGATAAATCTGCTGTCTCATGAATTTTACCCTCTATATAAACTGTTGTACTTGTGAATAAAGTTGAGTCACTTTGGGAAGACAATCTAAAGCAGTCTCTGTTTTCTTGTTCTCCCAAGCTGCTCCCGAGCTGCTCGTACTAACACGCTGAATGGCATGCTTGAATATTACTTGAGAATATATTTGACTGTGTTACAGACTAAGGGACATTCTCTGCTGATAGGTGAAGGTACATTCTCTGCTGATAGACGTCCACGCCTCGGAGGAAGCCGATCCACGGAGTAGGCCCTGGAAACAGTTTCCTTCAATTTTGGTGTCAGAAGTGGGATCCTGACGAAGGTAGGCACTCGTCTTTTATTTTATGAGACTGTGTTATGCCTTTCTCAGTGATCCACATAGAAACGGGATACGCTGACGAGGCCTTCTTCAGTGGCCCACATAGTAACAAGTGGGATACACTGAGGAGCCTTCTTTAGTGGCCCACATAGAAACACAGGAAGTTGCCTGTTGTTTTGTAAATAAAAGCAGAAAGGACACAGGAAGTTGCCTGCTGTCATAAACTAAGAAGTTGCTCACCAGCAGAAAGGACACAGGAAGTTGCCTGGGGTCATAAAACGAGAAGTTGCTCGTTAAAAAGTGAGAAGTTGCTCACTAAAAAGATAAAATTGCTAGCAAAAAACTCAAGTAACCTCAGGTGTGCCACAGCAAAAATAAAAACTAACTTAAATCCTTCAAAGCGTCTAAACCCCTCTGGAAATCACTGACCATGGGTCAGAATAATTCAAAGACCTTAGACGGGTCCGATAAAAAATCAAAATTAACTGTAAAACCGAAAAAAATAAAAAATAAAATCACAAATAGCGGCTCAGTACGACTCCCACTTCCGGTTACGTTTAACCCACGCTCGCGAATCAATGAAGACTTCCATGATTACGTATCCAGAACATGCGGAAGTGCTTACGTGACTGATTTCGTCTCGAACTTAAGAACTATAACTTTAATGCATCCTAATGTATTTCCGGAGCCCTATCCCGAACGATTATCGCCAGAAAACAGGTCAGTAGAAATGTTAAATACTATTTGTGATAAGGAAAGTAGGCTGATTAAAAAGTCCTGTAAAAAATATATGATAGAATGTCGTGATGTGACCAATCGCATGCTACCACTATGGAAAAAAGGACCCGAGCCAGACGTAAATGCTTTAAATCAAGCCAGTGTAGGCTCTAGTAAATCCACTGCAGAAAAAACTAGCCTTATATGCCCATCCGTTCAACCTACGGCTCCGCCGCCTTATGATGAAAAAACAGAATTAATAGCTGCTGCGGCGGCTGCACGTCACCAGCGCGTATATCCTGATATAACAGCAGAATCCCAAAGGAGTGAGGAAGGCACTGAAATGACACCTAAATCAGAAGAAGATGACTGGTTTAACCTAGATCAAAGACAGGAACGAGAATACACTGAACGAGAAAGAGAGTTACAGGAACATAAAAAGCAAACAAAACAGTTAATGACAGAGTGTGAGGAAATCATGAAAGATCCTTTAACTGAACGTACGGAAGCTGAACTGCAGCAAGCCGTTTCCGTCATAGATAATCATGTTCAGCGCCACACTAGAGTAGCGAATGGTTTGACTGTGCCAAAAGCAATAACTAACACCAGAAATTTAATAAGGAACTACTTAAAGCAGAAAAAAGAGGAAAAAACTCAAGAGGGCCCCCACAAAAACACCCGTTATAAAGAAAAGCAGGGATCACAATTTAATGACGTCAGCACCTCCCTCCCGTTCATGATAATAGGGGACATGTGTTGCATTCAACCCCCTAAAATTTCAGAGTTAGCAGCAACCATTAAAGAACTTCCCGATCCTCTACAAAATCCTACAGCCTTTGTTTCTGCATTACAGAGAAGTACCAGATACCACCACTTGGGTGGGCCTGACTATAGATATATATTATGTCAACGAATCCCAGGTGTGACTGAATCTCAGCTTATTGAAGAAGTAGAGGAACTAGACCCTAAAAATGACCAAGCAGCCAACACCACCTCGTTTTTGTGGATAAACGATGACAAAATCACAGCCTTTTTTCAAAATCTAAAGAAATTTCTGCTCACAATGTCTAGAGATAAAATTGATTTAAATGCAGTAACCATGTGTAAGCAAAAGCCAGATGAATCCATTCTAGTGTTTATGAAACGTTTCACACACTGCTGGACTAATGAGGCATGCATGCCTGAAGGAGGAAATGATCAGATTTTCATAACAACATTCTTAAACAATATTCATCCAGAATGTTCACAACTATTGAAGCTGACTGCCACTGATAATCTCTATGACATGAAAATAAAGAACTTTATCACACTTGTCAAAACAAAAGCTGGTGCAGATCTTTTCCCGAACAGCACGAAGGCTAAAAGTGTTAAGATGATGTTGAATTTTGATGTTGAAGGCTCAGAGGAAAGTGAAAAAATGATGTATGCAGGGGCCCCGTCCCCTCAACAAGCGCAGCAGGGAGATTTTAGAAGGAGAGATAGGAGTGGAGACGCATGTTTTTATTGTGGAAAAATAGGACACTGGAGGAGGGAATGCAAATCAGCAGCACATAGGTCTCAACCACAAAACACAGGACCAGCTCCTGCCACTAGGCGTCAGCAGAGCTCTTACAGACAAGGTAACTGGCAACGCAGACAGGAATCACATCAAAATAATGGCCCCTTTGCACTTAGGCAGCAACCTTATAATCCACATTTTAATCCCCACCCATATGATAACGAAAGACTGGACCAACCATAGGGAGGCCCAGGTGAAGACGAGGGACAGTGTGAAGCACTACACACGATGCTGCATTTGCAATTGTCCCGTAACACAGAAAGCTTGCCCATGTTAGATATAGAGATAGGTGAAAAGACTTATTCCTTTTTAGTTGACAGTGGAGCCACTAAAAGTTCACTGTCTGGAAAATTCTATAGTGGGCCTGTTTCCTCTGTGTGCATCAACACCATGGGAATAAACGGAACTCTAGTGCAATGCCCCAAAACTCATTCTCTAAAAACACGCTGGGGCCCAAAACCAGACGAAATTACATATCATCCATTCATAATTATTCCAAACTCGCCTGTGAATCTATTAGGCAGAGATTTAATGGCAAAAATGAACTTGTGTATTTCATTTAACACAAAGGGTGAAATGTTTGCAGATACTGATAACAGCTATGTTTTCTCTGCCCTATGCACCGACACCATGGAGAAGGAACAGCCTCTGTGTCAGCTGGACGCCTCAGCGGAGAATGAACTTAATATCCATCTGACTGGTATCCCACGTCACACTCTGTGTCAAAAACATGTGCAAACACTGTTACCAGGTAGCCCCATGCCTGGAAGCCACATATTTGTTTCTCTCACACTGTTCAACAACATGATAACTGCTCACACCAGTGAAGGCCAAACAGTGGTTTTGTCACATAACTCAGACATAGGCTATGACATCACTGCACCATGTCGACACATAGATCTAACCTACCCCATACACTGTACTATCTCTGCTGTCACATTGCCAGCTGAATATCAAAACATGACATTATGGTCAAGAGGTGAGAATGATGTAGGATTTATTGACTGTACACCTTATCATGCTCAGCTGAAAAACAACAAGCCGGTATATGTCAAGCAATATCCCATTTCCGCTGAAAAAGCCGCAGCCTTAGACATCATCATAGGAGATTTATTGACAGCTGGAGTAATAAAGCCCACAGTATCTCCATATAACACTCCTGTCAATCCTGTGCCAAAGCCTAACAAACCTGGCGTATGGCGTTTCACACAAGACTTAAGGCAAGTTAATGCAGTCATTATGCCTCTGCCACCTATTGTCCCAGATGTTCCCAGCATACTGACATCTATTCCAGCAACAGCTACACATTTTACTGTGGTGGATTTGTGCTCCGCCTTTTTCTCAGTACCTGTGCATGAAGACACACAGCCGATATTTGCTTTTACACATAGAGATAAGCAGTACACATGGACTCGCTTACCCCAAGGCATGGTAGACAGCCCTGCGGCTTTCTCAATGGTGGTACGTGCTACCCTGGACGGCTTCACTCCTCCAGAGGGCTGTACTCTGATCCAGTATGTAGATGATCTCCTCCTCTGTGCTGAAAGTGAAAAACTATGTCAAACTGCCACACATATGCTACTCCAGCACCTCCAACAGACTGGCCACAAAGCATCAGCAAAGAAAATGCAGTACTGTCAGACTTCTGTTCAATATTTGGGATTTACACTGTCTCACGGACAACGTTCTATGACTACAGACAGGGTCAAAGCTGTGACCTCTGTCCCTAAGCCCACTACACAGAAAGAAATGCTGTCTTTCCTAGGCATGGTGAACTATTGCAGACAGTGGATACCAGACTGTTCTTTTCATGACCACATTCTGCGTGAATGCTGCAAAAAAGACAAGCCTCCTCGAATACTGTGGTCCACAGAAATGACTGCCTCTTTCAATGCATTACAGGGAGCGCTGACCTCCGCCCCTTGTTTGGGTCTGCCTGACTACCACTTACCGTTCCACCTGTACGTCACAGAGAACGGCACAACCTGTGCAGGTGTATTGGCCCAAGAGCATGGCTGTGGCTACCGTCCAGTAGCCTTCTACTCAAAGGTGCTGCCAGCAGTAGTTCAGGGGATGCCGGCCTGCCTGAGAGCAGTAGCAGCTTGCTCTATCATGATAAGGGACTGCGAGAAGCTCACACTCTCACATGACACTATTCTACACACCAATCACCAGGTCACGACCATTCTAGCAAACATAACTACACAACACATGACCGCACAACGTCGCTCAGGTTATGAAGCTACACTGACTTCAACAGCAAATCTCACTATAAAAGCAAACAGCACACCCAATTCGCCAGCACACTTACTCATTCGTATGCTGTGTTCCTCTGACCGACAGGATGGTTCAGACGACCCTGACGATCATGATTGTATGACACGTATACAGGAATCCACAGCACCACGCCCAGACTTAGAGCAGACACCAATCCCAGACTCAGTCATTGTTTATGTGGACGGGTCCTGTTCAAAACCAAATGACAACTTATTTCTTTGTGGCTATTCGGTGGTGACATTGCCTGACATCATACTAGAGGCTCACTCATTACCATTTCACTCAGCACAAAAAGCAGAGCTCATGGCTTTAATACGCGCCTGTGAGTTACATGTGGATAAGCGGGTAACAATTTACACTGATAGCCGTTATGCATTCGGTGTGGTGCATGACTTTGGCACATTGTGGAGACAAAGAGGATTTAGATCTGCTGATGGAAAATCGATCGCTAATTCTGACCTTGTTCAAAGACTTTTGCAGGCTATACAGCTGCCATCGGCAATTGCAGTTGTTAAAACGAAGGGGCACAGCACGGCTGACACAGACGAAGCAGTGGGAAATGCTCTTGCAGACGTAACCGCGAAAGCAGCTGCTGCCTCACAGCAACCACCCAGAAGGGAAGTATTATCTTTGCCTTTACAGCTGCCACTTGTCACGCTCCCAGACTATTTAGAAACAAATGTTGACCTAAAATTCATACAAGAGCAGGCCTCTGCCTTAGATTACACTTACTGGGAAAGTAATGATTGTACCTTAGATAACAGAGACGGCTTATACAAAAACCTTGAGGGTTTGATTGCCCTCCCATCTTCACTACTGCCAATCCTTGTCCGCCATTTTCACGGTGTGAGTCATGTCGGACAAAGAGGGGTAATAGGAGCAATAAAATCAAGATTTGTAATCAAGAAAACATCACACGCAGTAAAACGCATATTAGCAACCTGTCTAACATGTGCACGAACTAATGTAGGAAAACCAAAAGCAAAACATCAGCATTTACCACAACCAGATTTCCCATTTCATACATTACAAATTGATTTTACACACATGCCAGCACAAGGAAGCATCAAGTACTTACTGGTAATAGTGGATCAATTTAGTAAATGGGTAGAAGCTTACCCAACATCAAAAGAAACTGCAGAAGTAGTCTGTCAAAAGTTGTGCAATGAAATAATACCCAGATTTGGAATACCTCACCAAATTAACAGTGATAGAGAACCTTCATTCACATCAGAAGTAATTCAAAAGTGTGCTAAAACTCTAGCAATAGACTGGAAATATCATGTGCCATACCATCCTCAGAGTTCAGGAGTTGTAGAAAGAATGAATAGGACCATAAAAAACCGCCTGACTAAAGCAATGATAGAAACAGGAATGACCTGGATCAAATTACTTCCTCAAGTCCTCTGTGAGATTAGAATGACTCCATCCGCAGCAACCAAATTATCTCCATTTGAAATAATCATGGGAAGACCGTTTCCAACACCATGGTCAGCCTCCAGAGGGGCACCGCTATTGGAAGGGGACATAGACACTGCATTGTCTGACTATGTTCATAACCTGGTAGAAACACTGAATAATAACTATCAGAAAGTTTGTCTCTCTCAGCCTCTCCCTTCCACAGATCCAACCCATCCGTGGAAACCAGGAGACGCGGTGTTGGTGAAGTCGCTAAAACCAAGGGCACTCGGGGAGGCCGCGTGTTCCAGCCCCCAGACTGTACTTGCAGTGACGAGAACCAGCATCCTAACAGACGGACAACCTCAGTGGATTCATGCCAGCAGGGTTAAGACCAGCCCCACCAAACCACCTAAGGCGTCGGATCAAGTAGATGACGTCTCCGGCGAGCCAGCGCCCGGATTCAATACACCTATAGATGACGACTCAGGCGAGCCAGCGCCCGGATCCAATCCACCTACGCACACACAATCACTGATTAACACACAACGCCTGAAAGAGCCAAGACTCAGAAAGCCCTTTGATCCCCCACCTGAACAACAACAAGGTACTCGAACATCCAGCAGGAACAGAAAGCCTAGAGTACCACACAATGTCTAACCTGATAAAGATAGACTCGTTTCATCCTGATAATGGAGAAAATGAAATGCCCATTGTCATCACACGACGTTTATACGGTGTCTCTCGAACCTGGGACCAGGCCAGGAGACGACTAAAGAACTGTCTTTTTTATATATTTAGGTTATTAATCATATCTACTGCATTAATCTTAGGATTTTTATTTACTATTTCGTATTGTAAAGTGCAACCCTGTTCACGTTTCTGCAAGCCACATTTTGCTGACAATACCTCATGCTCCACTTGGCAAGACACCCACCTAGTACACTCGTCACGTTCTCTAAAATCAGTAGAAAGCAACACAGACACCACCAATAAACCATCTTATGCACCCCCTAGAACAGGAACTAACGCCTGGTATGACAATGCCAGAATAGCCGCTCGTGACTTAGGAAACAGTAACTGTTATGTCTGTTCAAAGGGTAATCCAGAACAGGTCATAGTGGGATATCCAATTTCAGGTTTTCCCTTAACAAAGATGCTATTCAAAAATGATAAAAAGGGGCCCTTAACAGTAACCCTGATTGAAGCGGTGCGAGTAGAACTAAGTCCTTTAGATTGTTTATTCATATACACAGGACAAGTCTCTAGTAAGGATGTTAGCATGATTAATGATTCTACCCACCCCTGCAACCAAATGAAGCGCCCCGAAGACCGCACTGAACCTCTTTCGCCCCCAACACAGGTGCGCCATCACCCAAATATCTTGATGACATGCATACACCGACCAAAACTTGAAAACATAAATTATGACACACAAAACTATACGTTCTTTTCTGACTCTCCAGGAGCACGCTGTAACGAAACATGGCTAGCAGCGAGTGTTGACAGGACACAATATAAACATATGTTTTCTTATATATATGCATATATAAGTACGCATTCAGATAACTCAACAATCCTGCATTCGCCCAACACACTAAACGACTCGTACTGGGGAGGCATATTAAAAGGCTTTACAGCTTCGCGCCTGACCAGACCAATCCCACATGCTTATTGGATGTGCAATAATACTCTTAGATTAGCCTTACCTGTTAATTGGACCGGTACCTGCGGTCTAGTAACTTTAGCTCAAGAACTACTGATACAACAAACCTCGGATCTGCCTGTATCCAGCAGACGGACGGAACGCTCCGCTTATTCACATAACGTTTACATAGATGCTATAGGAGTTCCACGCGGGATACCAAATGAATTAAAGGCACAAGGAGAAATATCAGCAGGGTTTGTCTCAATACTACCGTGGATACAGGTAAACAAAAATGTAGGCTGGATCAATTATGTTTATTACAATCAGCAAAGACATACCAATCTGACCAATACGGCCCTTAAAGCCCTAGGAGAACAGATGTCTGCTACCTCCTTAATGACCATGCAAAATAGAATGGCCTTAGATATGCTGTTAGCTGAGAAAGGAGGTGTTTGTGCTATGTTTGAAGATGTTTGTTGTACTTTTATTCCCAATAATACCGCCCCTGACGGTTCATTTACACAAGCTATGAATAAACTTGAAGCATTGCAGATAGAACTAAGAGCCAATACAGGTCACGGTCAGTGGCTAGACAAGTGGATGCAGGACACGTTTGGAAAATGGAAGGCACTCATTGTAGCCTTTGTAACAGTTGTAGCATGTATTATTTTGTTTTTGATGATTATTGCCTGTTGTGTGATACCCTGTGTACGCTCAATGATAACCCGTATAGCTACTAGTACAGCTACTTCAATGTATTTGCAATTAGCACAAATTGATCCTGAGGATGTGCCAGATGTTACCAATGATGTTCCTGATGTGTATATTGAACATTAGGTTGTGAACTATTACATTTTATGATTTGCTTTTTATATTATGTTATTACATTTGTGATTTTTCCTTTCTATTTGAGTTATTATTTTTTTAAAAAATAATAAAAAAAAAAAGAGTGGAACTGTTAGGTATTTTAGTACCATGGGAGCATTTACTGGATATTGTTTTATAGTGACATTATACAGGAAAACTCTGTCATTCAACAAGGTTGAAATACCACAGAGATCACTCCCTCAGCTACATTAGTTTCTTAATCTTTTAGACGCCTGTTGAAGGCCAAATGGTTTGTTTCAGATTTCACTAATGAAAGAACTCTTCGTTTTGTGCCTTGAAAATATGTCGCTGAGATAATCACAATTGTAGCTGAACTGATACACTACACAAAGGATGCTTCTTCACCCAAGGGCAGGAAGACGCTGCCTTATCTTGTTCTGTACTGGTTTAAACTGATAAATCTGCTGTCTCATGAATTTTACCCTCTATATAAACTGTTGTACTTGTGAATAAAGTTGAGTCACTTTGGGAAGACAATCTAAAGCAGTCTCTGTTTTCTTGTTCTCCCAAGCTGCTCCCGAGCTGCTCGTACTAACACGCTGAATGGCATGCTTGAATATTACTTGAGAATATATTTGACTGTGTTACAGACTAAGGGACATTCTCTGCTGATAGGTGAAGGTACATTCTCTGCTGATAGACGTCCACGCCTCGGAGGAAGCCGATCCACGGAGTAGGCCCTGGAAACAGTTTCCTTCAGTAGTCATACAGTAATTGCACTTTAATGCATTTTTGTATTCAGACAATTAATACAGACTAGTATTTAAAAGCTCATATATGTCACTTTAAAGTGCCAAAATAACACTGTAAAAGTTACAGAATAACACTCTAAGTGAAAACAGTCAACACAATCCAGTGTGAAAATAAACACTTAAAAGTGTCATAAATAACACCATAGTTGTTGTGTAGTAACACCCTCAGTGAAAAGAGTTAACCCAAGCCAGTGTAAAAGTGAACACTTATCACTGTCCTAAAACAACACTATAAATGTTAGGTAGTTACACTCTGAGTGAAGACACTTCACACCATACAGAGTGAAATTCTAACACTATGGGTGTTATATTTTTAACACTACAATGGAGTTAAAATAATAACACTTTGCAAAGTGTTACTTTAACTCTAAACCAGTGAGAATTATATAAACACTGGAAAAGTGTTAACTTTAACACTATAGGAGTTGAATTAACACTGGAGATTTTGCTGTGTGGGAGTTAAACAAGCTGAACATTTAAGTGCTGACTAATGTTTTTACACAGGGTTACAGCTTGGAGTGAAGCTGCTCCAAGGGACAAACCCTGGAGATTGTTTTAGGGAGACTGTGCAACATTCTTGTACATGTCTCATTGGGGAGTTGACACATGGCGAAAGCCGTGTGGCGAGAGGAGTGTCATTTTTCAATTTGTAGATGTCGTGAGGTGCCACGACGAGAAGGAGTGACTCAGAAGATTGTCCACAAGATGGAAGCTGAGGCCTGGAGAGAGTCTTCAGGAGGATCAGAAATCACCTTCAGCGCAGAGAGCTGTGCTACTGTGCTTCCAAAGGATTGTCACGAGGAGATCATCACAAGGAGACTTTGCACAGCAAATCTTAAATAAGATGAAAGAGTTTCAACGTTGAGGAAGACAACTAAGGTGTACGACGTGCTCTGCCTTAAATCTTCAGCAGCGTTGGAAAATGGAACCTGAGGGAGCGTGCCAAGCTCCAAAAAGTGACAGCGCAGAGGAGGTCCAGCGATGGACTTGTGGTTCTGTGAACAGCACAAATGCCAGGTGACTGTAAAATAACTAACAGCACTTTTTCCACAAGTGAAGCCAGTAACTTACTGAAGGAAAAAAAATGTCCATCCCGGTTTTCCCTCCAAGGCACGAGCGATAAGCAGAGTTCTGTCCTTTCCTTCTAAGATTCCTAATTATTCAAAGTAACACTCAGGTATGCCATTCAGCGTGTTAGTACGAGCTCGGGAGCAGCTTGGGAGAACAAGAAAACAGAGACTACCGCGAGTGTTGGTGTAAGGACCTTTGTCATCCTGGCTTTGTTTTTCCTTTTTTCCTTTTAGATAAGTCTTTATTAAAGTTCGGGTAACAGGTATTTCTTTAGCTACCTCTAAACCTCTAGCTACGATATCGTGGCGTTTCATGTGGGTGTCTATTGTGGACACTGCCTGATGCAAAAGTTTTTCTTCGTAGTCGTCTAAATTGTTTTTCATAAGTTCCTCACATTCTTCTTTCAAAAGTTTTTCTCTCTTTCTATGTTCTGCTAATTCTTCCTCGCGGCGTATATATTGTTTTTCCTGATTTTGTTCAATTAGGTGGCTGAGACCCGTTGCATGTGATTCAGGTTTTTTGTCACTGTCTTTTAAGCTGGTTGGATCAAAGCGCTGACGTTGTTTGCATGCGGCTGCTGCAGCAACTATTAATTCGGTCTCATCTTCGTAAGGCGGTGGGGCTGTAGGCTGAATGGCTGAGCATGCAAGACTAGCTTTTCCTGCGGTAGATTTATTTTCTATGCTGGAGCCTGCACTATTTTTATTTTATGTAAAAGTATCTACACCTGGTTCCGGTCCTTTTGTCCATAGCGGTAACATTTGATGCATCACGTCGCGGCATTCTATCATATATTTTCTACAGGACTTTTTAAGCAGACTACTTTTCTTATCACAAATGATATTCAACATTTCTACTGACCTGTTTTCTGGCGATAATCGTTCGGGATAAGGCTCCAGAAATAAATTAGAATGCATTGAATTACAGTCCGTAAGTTGTAAACAAAGTCAGTCACATAAGCACTTCCGCATGTTCTGGATACGTAATCATGGAAGTCTTCACCGATTCGCGGACGTAGGTTACACGTAACCGGAAATGGGAGTTGTACTGAGCCGTTATTTGAGACTTTATTTTGTATTTTATTAATTTTTGGTTTTACAGGTACTTTAGATTTTTTATCGGACCTGTCTGTGGTCTTTGAATAATTCTGACCCACGTTCAGTGATTTCCAGAGGGGTTTACACGCTAGGAGGATTTAGGTTAGTATTTTCGCTGCGGCACAGCTGAGGTCACTTTAAATTTATTGCTAGCAATTTTTGTTTGGGTGAGCAACTCTCACTTAACGAGCAACTTCTCGCTTAACGAGCAACTTCTCGCAAAACAACAGGCAACTTCCTGTGTCTTTCTGCTTTTAATTTACTGCTTTTAACCCTTGAGGCCCGTGTTTTTTTTTTTTTTTGTTTTTTTTTTAACAAAATTAAAATATTCAAGACAACAGGCAACTTCCTGTGTCACTTTTTGGTGAGCAACTTCTCACTTAACGAGCAACTTCTCGCAAAACAACAGGCAACTTCCTGTGTCACTTTCTCTGAGTGAGCAACTTCTCACTTTTTAACGTACGTTTCAAGACAACAGGCAACTTCCTGTGTCCACCAACACCACACAAGGGTTAATTTACTTTATTCGGGGACTGAGGAAGTCGTCAGTGTATCTCTCTGGATCACTAAGTGAAACTTCGTCAGCATATCCCGTTTTTTTATGGATCGATCACTGAGAGAGGTATAATACGGTCTTTATATAAATATGAAAGACGCATATTTACCTTCTGTCAGTCAATCCCACTTCTGACGCCAAATTGAAGGAAAAAAAATGTCCATCCCGGTTTTCCCTCCAAGGCACGAGTGATAAGCAGAGTTCTGTCCTTTCCTTCTAAGATTCCTAATTATTCAAAGTAACACTCAGGTATGCCATTCAGCGTGTTAGTACGAGCTCGGGAGCAGCTTGGGAGAACAAGAAAACAGAGACTGCTTTAGGTTGCCTTCCCAATCGACTCAAAGGTTTATTTAGTACATAACAGCTTATATAGAGAAAAAAAGGTTCGTGTGTCAGCAAGTTCCGGTACAGACCAAATAAGGAAACGTCTTCCTGCCTTGTGAGCAAAGAAGTATCCTGTGTGTAGTTTATCAGTTCAGCTACAATTTATGATCATCCCAGCAAAATACACTCCTAGACATAGAATACAGAGTTCTTTCATTAGTGAATTCTGAAACAAACCACCTGGCCTTTAACGAGCCTTTTTCTAAGAGATAAAGAAGGGAGGATGGGAATAAGGAAGTGGTCTCGTCTCTGTGGTATTTTCGACCTTGGGGTACCAGCCTGTGAGTCTTACACATCAATTCTTGGGTCAGAGAGAAAGAGAAAAACAACTATTAAATGGGCCTTATTGAGTAACTCTTTTCTGTATAATATCACAATAAAACAATATCCTGTAAATGCTACCATGGTATCAAAATATCACGACACTTACTATCCTAAAAGATTAGCTCTGGTTGCTCGTGCTTTACCTCCATGCGTGAGATCAGTATGTGCAGCACCTTAAGCTGTACAATGTTTCAGGAAATAGTTTATTTAACCTTTTGACAGTGTTAGTTCCACACGAGGTAGATGTTTACTACTGCAGACTAAACTTACATTTCTGTCACCTACAAGACACTTGTCTTTAATGTTACTGTTACTCTCACAACCACACATATTACCATAAAGTGGTGCACAATTCTGAATCTGTCCAACCCTTTTTGCCAACGAAAGAAGAGGGCACTTCTCATGAGAGTAGAGAGCGCGAGGAGAAGAAGTGTAAGCCGAGGGATGACTTAATAGCTATGCCACTCGTTGAGGGAAAGGTTTGGTTTGTTGATGATTTGAGTTTTACGACAGCAGAGGGACAGACTAAAACAGGTTTTACTGTAGCAGACAGTGAGAGAGAGTTATCTATGTAGGACAACTAGCATGCTTCATATTTGCTTGAGCAGCAGAGATGCTAGCCTTAATGGAAATGTGTAAAGCTGCACAGAGACAATACACCCTGATAGCCAGTATGCATTTGCTACTGTACATTTCTTTGTAGTGCAGTGAGTGAAACGAGGTGTGACAACTTCGACAGGGAAACCTGTAGAACACACCAAACTCTGCTGGAGGCAGTGTTATTAAACAGTGGAACTGCCGTATGTAGATGTGCAGCACACATGTGAGGGAAAGATCCAGTTGCATTAGGGAAAGTTTTTGCAGATAAGATCGCAAAAGAGGCAGCTTTAGTTAAACATGGTGTTAACCTTTTAGCAGTACAACATCAGCAGACATATAGGGCCACTCACCTACGGCAGGAAAGCAGTTGACTTACAGAGGGAGCAAGCTTGCAGGTTGGTGTTTATTATCTGTGTGATAAACCAATACTGCCTAATAATTTGTATAAGACTGCTGCTATTTTGAGCCATGAGCTATACCATGTCTCAACAGGAGGGAGATGAGCAGCCGTTATACTCACTCTAGGATTATTAAATACTTTAAAAAAAATTTGCAGGCAGAGAGAACTAATAGAACAGTAAAGTTAAGACTTAGGAAGACAGGCAGGACATAGTTAGACTGTATAGAATTAGTTAAGATGTACATAAGGATTACTCCAACAGAGAACGGTCTGACTCTGAGATTATATATGTTAGAGCATTTAGAGTTCTAGTCTTCTGTAGTGATGATAGAAAAGCAGAAGAGAGAGCATATTAGCAGATTAGATGCTTGAAATGTTTAAAAGTAAAGAAGTCTTGAGAACAAATGATCTGCCAGATGATTCTGTTTCTCCGCAGGAGCAGAATCTGAAGTCTGGAGATTGGATGTTGATAAGGCCATGGAGAGGAAGTGCTGGTCCAGTCCATGGTGGAAGGTTCCTATTGGGTGCTGCTGACAACAACCACAGCAGTGAAGATTGCTGGAAGAAACACTTGGATACATCAAGCGCACTGCAAGAAGGTGACACACATCCAGGCCAGCCCGAAGTAAGTGGCAGGAAGACCGGGTACAAAGGGGGGGGGGGGGGGAGAAAGCCTCCAGGGCCCCTTGTCTCAATCCGGTGAAGAAACCAACTGAGCCATAGGTACTCATCAGAATGGCTGGGAATGTGCTGTGCATCTTCTTGAGCCTGTGGACCCAGAGTGGGATGACAGGGAGCGCACTGGGACAGAGCAAACCACACCCAGTGCCGCATGGGTTTTCAACAACTACTGGTGGCAGTTTAAGAACACAACCACTCACATAAAGACCGAGACCAATGGTTATGCCTGTGATGCCACTGGCTACACATTCTTCTGGACTGTGGCCATATAGCATCACTGAGAGTGAGACAGTTTGTTTGGTTGCCTTAGCAACACATCCAGGAACAGTGCTGACTTTTCAACTCCTCTGAACCTGAATGGAAGGTTGATTCACCAGTAGCCGGGAAGGTGAACTGCTCTGGTACGACAGACCTGCTAGTCTGACTCCAAGTATCTGACTTGCTGCAGGACAGTGAACAGTTAAACGAACTGGAAACAGGCCAAATGCCTATGTGTATGAAGGACAATGGATTAGACCAAGTTGGAGATTTATCATGGAATTTGTGCAAAATCACCTATTCTTTTGTCTTCTGCAAGAAGGATGTAAACAGAGAAGCCTTTTGTCTACATTTACAGTGGGGCAAAAAAGTATTTAGTCAGCCACCGATTGTGCAAGTTCCCCCACTTAAAATGATGACAGAGGTCAGTAATTTGCACCAGAGGTACACTTCAACTGTGAGAGACAGAATGTGAAAAAAAAATCCATGAATTCACATGGTAGGATTTGTAAAGAATTTATTCGTAAATCAGGGTGGAAAATAAGTATTTGGTCACCTCAAACAAGGAAAATCTCAGGCTCTCACAGACCTGTAACGTCTTCTGTAAGAAGCTTTTCTGTCCCCCACTCGTTACCTGTATGAATGGCACCTGTTTGAACTCATCATCTGTATAAAAGACACCTGTCCACAGCCTCAAACAGTCAGACTCCAAACTCCGCCATGGCCAAGACCAAAGAGCTTTCGAAGGACACCAGGAAAAGTATTGTAGACCTGCACCAGACTGGGAAGAGTGAATCTACAATAGGCAAGCAGCTTGGTGTGAAAAAATCAACTGTGGGAGCAATCATCAGAAAATGGAAGACATACAAGACCACTGATAATCTCTTGAAAGTCCGTGTTGCTCGGCGACAGCCCCAAAACATCACTGCTCTCGAGAAGATCTGCATGGAGGAATGGGCCAAAATACCAGCTACTGTGTGTGCAAACCTGGTAAAGACCTATAGTAAACGTTTGACCTCTGTTATTGCCAACAAAGGTTATGTTACAAAGTATTGAGTTGTATTTTTGTTATTGACCAAATACTTATTTTCCACCCTGATTTACGAATAAATTCTTTACAAATCCTACCATGTGGATTCATGGATTTTTTTTTCACATTCTGTCTCTCACAGTTGAAGTGTACCTCTGGTGCAAATTACTGACCTCTGTCATCATTTTAGGTGGGGGAACTTGCACAATCGGTGGCTGACTAAATACTTTTTTGCCCCACTGTACATCATGAACACTTGAGGTTTTGAGCCAAGAAGATCAAAACAGCTTGATCCAATTTCCTTTACAAAGCTTTTTCTGTGGTGACAACAGGACAGGAGAAGAGTTGTAAATGCAGATAATTCACCAGTTGACTCTAACCCCCACAGGATGCCTACAGTGAGAAGATTTGGGGGGTTGATAGGAGTCATAAAGAAGGGTGTTGACAGGCTGCAGCTTTGAAGCTAGCTGAGAGCCACATGGACAAACAATGAAGTCAACTGATGCGTTTAAATGCTTATGTCTGTATACAGTTGGATTGTAGTGACATATGATTTTTGAGAATGATGATTCTTCTTGTTCGACTGTTGACATTCAGTTGTTTACTTGAAGAAATACATAATGAATCGCACGACAGGAGTAGATCCCCCACAAGGCTGGATAGCTTGGTTACTGTCTGGTCCTTGGTGGCATCTTCTTTTGAAAATATTAATTCCTGTTTTTGGACTGTTGACATTGATTTGTTTAGGTATAGGATGTAGTTTACTGTGTATGAATGAAATCTACACTGACACTGTCCAAACAAAGGGTGCATAAGTTGAAATTTAAGTATACAATGACAAAAAGGAGGGAAATGTTAAGTCTAATTGTTGAATGTTGCCATTGTGTTTCTTAAATTTGTACAGTCTTAGTTTAAGCAGTAGGATCAAAGCCATTCCTTTGATCCTGACCACCTTTGGTCAGCAGGAAGTCTGACACACACACACACACACACACACACACACACACACACACACACACACACACACACACATTCTCGCATAACACACACACACACACACACACACACACACACACACACACACACACTCTTACAGAAGTTCACACATATACATAAAATGCTTTGTCTTAGAACGTGTTTTGTGTGAACTGTCTCTCAATAAAAGGTAGCAGGAGGAGGTCAGATCTGGGGGTTATTTTCGTGGTGGACACAGACGAGGCCTCCCTTGCGCAACTAATCGATCGATCGACTGTCTTGTTTTCTTCATGATGAATAAGTCTCTAGAATTAGCGGGGCTTGTGGAAACACAGACCCAACACTTAGTTTAAGACCAGTTGGGCCCCCCCCCGCCCCATTTAGTTGATTCACATATTAATTGCCACAAACATGTGTCAATAATACATTTTATGATAAATGTTTTTTCATTATCCTACTTTTATAAAAGGAAACATTATTTAAAGCAGCGGTCCCCAACCTTTTTTGCGCCACGGACCGGTTTATACCCAACAATATTTTCACAGACCGGCCTTTAAGGTGTCGCGGATAAATACAACAGAGTAAAACCAGTACCGGTACCGAAAAAAAGATTTATTCATAACACACGTGAAAAAACCTAGGAAAACCGAGTTAACGATAAAAACGATAACAAAATAACGCTGGAAACCGATAAAAACCCTGAAAACCACACATTTCACACCTGAGCCTCAACTCTCGTGGCCCGGTACCAAACGACCGAGGCCCGGGGGTTGGGGACCGCTGATTTAAAGAATAAGTATTTAATGTTAAAACAAATCTATTCATCTAAAGGGTAGCTGGGAGGAAGGAAGGGAGGATAGGAAGCTGTGTCCGAATATAGTACTGAACCAATAAGAATGTAATATCTAAAAGGTCCGTGCTCATCTGAGGCTTATAGCTAACTAAATTAACAGTAAATTAGTACAGCTGAGACATGCAGTATTTCACTTTTTCACTTTTATTTGAGTAAAGAGGTTGAATCAGTATGTTTTTTTAGCACTAGTGTCTGTAAAACCACATTGACTTGTGTTTTTTACTAGGGGTGTCAAATTATCGCATTAATTGCGATTAATTAATTACAATGCTATTTAGCGCGTTATGTTTTTTAATCTCGTTAATCTAATTTTTAATCTCTTGACGTCATTGATTTTGTATGAGAGTTGCTATGTTATAAAATCCGTTTTTATGTGCTGGGCTCCTTGTGCTTGACTTGTTGGGGGTGGAGTCACGTCGTGAGGTCAAGGTGAGAAGTGGTGATTAGCTTACAGTGTGGATATGGAGGCGCATCTGAGAGTTGTTGGCCCAATGAACGGGAAATTTGTATTTCATAAACGCCCCGACGGCACCATTGACAAAGGTAAAGTGGTCTGCCTAGAGTGTAAGAAGGAGTTTGCTTACCACCGAAGCAGCTCAAGTTTGGCCTATCACCTCAACGCAAAGCACCCAGCCGCGAGTGCAGCAACAGCTAGCAGTGAAGACGTTAGCAATATAGCAAGCCAGAGCAAAGCTTTTCGCCAAACAAAACTAGAGAATACCCCTCGTATGAGCAAGTCTGCGACCGACAGGCTGACTAATGTTATTGCCAAGTGGATAGCGATGAACTGTAGGCCGATAAATATAGTAGAGGACGAAGGATTGACAGAGGTGTTGCAAATTGCGTCCAATGACCCGTCATACAAGCCGCCGTGCAGGACTACAGTAACGACCAAAATCAACAAAATGTACGACGGCGAAAAGAAAAACAAACTTGAGATTTTGGCGGAGGATTCTCCCAACTGTGTTGCTATAACCGGAGATCACTGGACCTCAGCTGGCAACCACAGCTATTTTGGGGTGACTGGACACTTTATTGATAGTGAGTGGAACCTCAACTCATTTGCACTGACCGTCATGAGAACAGAAACCAGGCACTTTGCTGATAAATGCGCCGAACAGTTCCTCAAGGTAGCAAATGACTGGGGTATTGAAAACAAGATATCCACCATTGGCACAGACAGCGCAGCAAACATGCTGGCTGCTATGAGAGCACTTCCATATGAGCACATCGCCTGCAATGCTCACATTCTCCAGAGGACCATCACGGTATGTCTCGATAGCAGTGGTTTTGTCGGTGTACTGGCAAAGTGCCGCAAGATTGTTGGTCATTTTAAACAAAGCCCTGCGAGTACCACAGAACTTAACCAACAACAAGTAGCACTCGGAAAGAAGAGCGATCAACTTATACAGGATGTACCCACCAGGTGGAACTCGACTCTCGCAATGGTCTCACGCCTCCTATGTAACCGAGAGGCTGTCCAGGCTACGTTGGACCAACAGAACCACAGGTTGGTCTTGCCAACCGAAGCTGAGTGGGCGAAACTGCAGAGGCTGGAGCTCCTGCTTGAACCATGCAAGTAAGTTCAAATAAACACCTTCCCATTTTAATTATATAAACTACTGTTACATGTGTAAAATCAAAATTAATGAACATAACAAGGAACTTTTAAGGACAATTAAATTGGAAATCAGTTACACTTTGATTTAAATGAATCCAGCTAGGTTTATTTAGCAAACCTCTCCACCTCTGCAGGTATGTGACAGAGCTGCTGGGTGGTGAGGCCTACGTCTCTTGCTCTGTAGTGCTGCCTGCTTTTCGCCATCTGTACCGTGTCATGGACATTACTGATGATGATCCTGCCTACGTGGTGAAGTTCAAGAATGCCTTCCAGAAGGATCTGGCAGCACGACGAGCTAATGGCAACGAGATATGGTTCGAGGTGGCCACAGCATTGGATCCACGGTTTAAGGATTTGAAATGTCTTCCAAGAGAAAAGAGGGAACAGGTAGGACAATAAGGTTAAGCTGGACTAATGAGTCCAATTCATTATCAAATCAAACTTTTATTTATTATATGGAACACAAAGTTCTTTACAAGATTAAATAAAATAAAAAAAAGCACTTAGTTTTAATCACAATCATTCATTCATTCATTCATTCATTCATTCAGGTGTGGACCATTCTGGAGAATATGCTCCAGGCAGCAGAGCCCAGAAGAGCAGATAGTCTCCAGCCCTCCACAGAGGATGATGGACCAGCTCAGAAGAAGAGGAGGAGCGAACTCCTTCTGGGGTCTGACTCTGACTCAGAAGATGGAATTGAGTCTGGAGAGCTGCAGCGCTACAGAGCAGAACCCAGCATCAGTATTGATGACTGTCCCCTGCAGTGGTGGTATGCTCACTCAGGAGTCTATGAAAAGCTGTCAGTCCTAGCACAAAAGTACCTGGCCTCCCCAGCTACCTCTGTACCCTGTGAGAGACTCTTTAGCCTTGCAGGCCACATAGTGCAAAAGAAAAGGGCAGCCTTGCTTCCAGAAAATGTTACCAGGCTGGTGTGTCTTAGCGACTGGCTGAGGAAGAAGAAATGAGACACATGTGGTCAGCATAGCTGCTGTGTCATTTGTAGCTTACTAGAATAGATTGCTTGATGTTCAGCACTTTTTTTTGTGATGGAAGAATACTTTGATGTGCTAACTTGCAGCACTGCAATGTCAGTTTTATTTTTCATTATCTGAAGCAGAGGAATTTCAGTGCTGTATTGCTCAGAAAAGAGCAACTCTGATGTGCTAACTTGCAGCACTTAATTTATTTGATTTTATTTGTATTTATTTTTCCACTTATTTTACAAAAGAATACAACAGTATGTAAATGGTTGCATCTGTTTAACGTTTGTTAAACAATAAATGACTTTATAAAGTCACTTTCTTTGTTATATCAGTCTTTTGGTCTGCCACAATAAGTTGAGGGCTTTCCTCAGCTATTTTTAGGTGAGATTAAAAAAGAGATTAATTAGATCAATTAATTAAAAATCATAATTAATTAATCTCTATTTTTTTTTAATCTCTTGACAGCACTATTTTTTACACAATCTCAGAAGAGGAGAGACACTGAGGGGCCGCCTTCCGCCCTCCGACGCCTCCACTGTGACCTCCACTTCTGAGAGTAATTGCCTGCAGATTGAATAAGGACTGTGGCTGAGTGGACATACAGGCATGAAAAAGACAGCAGAAAAAACCTGGACTGGGCCGCCTGGCCCAGTGGCGTGTCTAGAAAATTTTTGTTGGGGGGGCCAGGTAGGGGCACAGATTTGGAGAAGGGTGGCAGATGTAATTGGCAGATAATGTTAAAAAAAATCTGCCAACTGTTAACCATAATTCAATAACCCTATAAACCTAATAACCGAATGCGCTTTTAACTCTTATTAGAATGAGATTTTAACCACTACGGTGCAAAGTTTTTAGATACTGCGTTGATAAAGTACAAGAGATACAATCAGTGCTCTGTCAGTGTTTATTATTATGTTAACTTTATCTGCCTATTTAAAAAAGGCAGATTAAAAAAAAGAAGATAATCTTCTCACAAACTGGTGTTTGATTTTGAAACAGGAAAAAAAGTGGGGAAACAAATGAAAAGACTAACATTTGAATGAAACCTGAAAGCAAGTAAATACTTTCTCTGCTGCCTTAGGGTAAACTTTGGTAACATTGATGTATAAAGAGCAACACTGGCTGATGATGAAATCCAGTCAGCTGGCATGGTGACACTGCCAGTATTAACCTGCAGGGCTGGACTGGGACAAAAAATTGGGCATTTTCACTACAGACCGGCCCACCAGGTATTAAAGCCATAAAGCCTTTGAATGAAAACAAATGCTGTTGTGACAGTGATGTACACTGTCTTATTGGTATATGTATGATTTCTATACATTTTACATCAGATAAAAACTTTGGTTGTAAGATTCAGATAATTATTTAACCCTCGCCTTGTAATCGGAAGGTTGCCGGTTCGAGCCCCGGCTTGGACAGTCTCGGTCGTTGTGTCCTTGGGCAAGACACTTCACCCGTTGCCTACTGGTGGTGGTCAGAGGGCCCGGTGGCGCCAGTGTCCGGCAGCCTCGCCTCTGTCAGTGCGCCCCAGGGTGGCTGTGGCTACATTGTAGCTGCCATCACCAGTGTGTGAATGTGTGTGTGAATGGGTGGATGACTGGATGTGTAAAGCGCTTTGGGGTCCTTAGGGACTAGAAAAGCGCTATACAAATACAGGCCATTTACCATTTAAGACCTACCATAGAACCAAGTCCGCCAGAGCTTACAGTACTTTATATTTTTATATGCTGTAGTGCCATTTTTGGGAGCATTTCAAGTTGCTATACATCAATACAACTGATATAGCCCATATTTTAATAATATGTATGCAGGAAACAGGAACAGGAAATTTATTTTGAGTGTCTTCATAGTTTTATTTTTGAAATACACCAATTTTTATATACTGCAGGAAAAAGGAAAAACAATTCTATGATGCAAATTTACAAAGAAAACCGCATGTGCATCAAAATAAACTATTTCCAGCAGTGCAATTCAAGTTCTAAGCATCCCAGAAACTATTCAGAAAAGCATAAAGTCAAACATGACTTATAAAAACACCAGTATAGGCTTTTGAAGCCTACAAGTAAAAAACGACACTTCCGGTTTAGGGCAGGAAATGGCGGACATGCGATCGTTTGCACTGACGTCTGTTTCACTGTGGGAAGTGTTACGAACAGCTGATCAGATCGGCAAAGCGTGTTTCTGGAATATTATGTTTTTGTTCCTGCAAGAGCTTTTTATGCAATTTTTGCAAAGCTTTATGTGGAAGGAAACCGTGACCGAGGACAAGCTGATGGCATCAGATGTAAGTACAACTCCTCCGGTTTCATATGCAAAGAAAATTATTGCGCTAGCTTATGTGGTTCCGGTTCTACAGGGATTTAAAAAATAGTTACGCAAAACGGAGCGTGCTGCTCTGACCGGCTTTAAAGGGTTAATAAAAGCTAGATATTTTAAATGATAATAAGAAAGAAAAGTATTTCTTTGTGCCCCCCTCTCCCTGTTAATGCCCTACCTGGCCCCCTGGCAAAACTTTGCTAGACCCGCCCCTGCACAGTTACCAGCTGTCAGCTGCTTAGAAAAGGATCCTGGTGTTATTTGTCTCTCAGAAACAGCTCATAACTTCAACTCATTCATGTCACCTAAAAGGTAAACCTGTTTCTCCATCACCTGTTCAGCTCTGATGGTTCAGTAAGGACATCTCCTGGTTTCATCTTCATGTTTCCCTCTCACCACATATCCAAACCGACATCATGACCAGCAGCTTTACAGCTGTGGCTCCAGCCAACATCAGCTGATACTAGAAATTAATATTAAATAAATTCTAACAACAGCTGATCAAGCTTAAACGTGCTGCTGTTGTTTAGCACGACATCCGCTGGTTTCTTCTTTCTGGCGCAAAGTGGGCGATCAACAAACAAGAGAGAAAAGCTGATCAGCTGATCATTGATCAGTTTCATGATTGAAGTAGCGACAGGAGAGGGAGGGGAGAGGATGAGAGAAGAAGAGGCAGCTGTGCAGCAAAGACACAGAATAACTCCAAACTTTGTGTCTTTTTCATTGTAGCTGAAGTCCGGGACAAACTGCGTCTCTTCTCAGCTCAAATCAAAACACGTAATATTTTCTCTGAATGAGGGACCATTCCATTTTTAAGGAGCCGTTGGAAACTCTACTAACTAACCTTATGAATAAAGTTCACTATCAGTAACATCATAGCACCCACCCAGCTGTATAGAAACTCCGTCATGCTAGCTCACGCAGTACGAGTTATTGTAACTGACTGTAAAAAGTCAGCACAACGAAAATAAACTCCAGCTAAACTTGGTTTATATCTGACCCAGATAGACTGCAGGTCATAACTTCTTACCTGAAGTTCAGTTCACCTGACACTCGGACTGGCGGCCGCCTCGGGTCTCTCCTCCTGCCTTCTCTTCCCTCATACACCAGCTGGCCTCTGTGGAAGCTCTGCCATAGCCACCACCAAACAACTGAGTTATTTTTACACATCAACCAGCATCTGGCCAGTCCACCACCTCTCATTGTTCATGCCGTTACAAAAAAATTTTAAAAAAAGGCATCAGCCCACCGGGCTGCCCAATGGTCTGTCCAGCTATGTTAACCTGCAACCAAATCTGCAGCTCCATACAGCAATGTTACGACTTGGATTATATCTTATAACTCATAACTCTTATGTTAGCTCCCCCCAGTAGCCTACTGTCTGATATATTCGACGGTTGCAATAATTCTTTAAGTGTTATTTTTTCCTTGGTATTCTTTTTTTTTTTCTTCTTTTTTTCTTTTTTTGTGTCGCGTTTGGATCTTTAGCCATCAGAATTGCTGTCTTAAGGCCAAGAAAGATGCCAAGCGGATTTATTTTACCAAGTGGATCATCATGGCCTTGCCACATTGGTCCATTTGATTGACCTTTATTATAATTATGAATTTATTTTATTTTCAGTTGCTATAAACGGGACTAGGGAAGAGGATTAGGGCCACTGGAAAAAAAAGAAAAGAATTCTGACTTTATTCTCAGAATGTCATGGTCCTGGGCCGTGTTGGCCCAGTATTCTTAGTTCTCTTGTATTTTTGTATTCAGTTCCCTGTTTAGGTTCTGTTTCCTGAGTTGCCCTGTTATGTGGTTCCCTGTGTGCTTTCCCTTTGTGACTCTCACCCCCTGTGTGCCCCTCTATGTATTCATGAGCCCTTGTCCCCTTTCGTGTTTTATTCCATGTTTTCCCCAGCCTGTTATGTCTGTGTTCTCCCCGTGCTCTCTCCTCCTGTCTGAACCTCTGTACTTCCTGTTTTACTTTGACAGTCTCTCGTCAGTATGCGTCATGTTGTGTTCACTCCTGCCCTGTCTCGTTATGATTATCTGTGTCAGCTGTGTTCCCCGTGTGCTCCCACTTCCCTCGTTAACCCTCTGTGTATTTATGTCTGCGTCTCCCTCAGTTCTGTGTCGTAGTCTCCCTCATGTTGCGTGGATTTCCCTGTGTCTCTCTCCAAGTATTAGTTTATTGTGCCCAGTTTAAGTTTTGTATTTTCCTGTCATCTTGTCAGCAATAAAGCTGCCTTTTGAGTTCATCCCTTGAGTCCGTGAGTTTTGCGATTGGGTCCTCATCCTGCCTGCCACACAGCCGACCATGACAGAAGACTACGACCACGACATGGACCCAGCAACTCACAACCCCTCCGCTGAGCTCCGGGAGGATTTAATCTACACGGTGGAATATCACTGTCAGGAGTGGGAAGTGCTGCCAGGAGACGAACACCGGGAGGTCGTAGCCGTCCGTCTACAGCGGATGGTGTCCGGACTCCCGTGGCTGTTCGGCGCGCTGCACCCCCACATCCGGGACTTCCTCGTTTCCACCGTAGGCATCCGCCCGGAGCTGCCTCTCCAGTGTGAAGAGTCGGAGGACGTTCAGCCCGGTCCGCTGGAGGATTCGCGGTCCGGCTCGTCTCCTCCCCCTTCCCGGAGAAAACGGCGTTCACGTCGCCGGCGTTCCCGAGCAGCGGAGCAGTTTTCATCCCTGGGTGAGAGTGACTGTGCGTCACACTCTCAGCCCAAGTTTTCTGGACCCGGACTTCATGACTTTTCCACCACTGTGAGTAACTCTGTTTTGCCCGCCATTGTGTTTCCTGAATCGGATAACTCCACCACTGTGTGTTTGGACTCTGGAGACACTATACAGCGAGGCACCTCGGTGTCGGATCATTCACCAGTTGCTAGCAACCTTTGTGTTTTTGAGCCCTCTGATTTTTGTAAAGCTCGCAGTATGTCCTTTGATTTAACCGATATGAATGTGTTACATGTAGAGACAGCTGAACCTAAGACAGCTATCCTACACCAGACTCACCCACACACTGCTACCAGCATTGCAGCCCCACAGAACTGTTTTAACCAGCCTGTACACTCTGGGGTTTTCCAGTCTGAACTCAGCCACACACCACCACCATCATCAGCCAAACCATCTGAGACTGAGTGTTCTGTAACTGATGCTCCTTCTAGTAACTGTTTCATGTGCCAACCCGTTGTGTCTTTTGACATGTCCAGTGGTGCCCAGTCAGGTCCACAACCAGTGTTTAATCATTCAGTTTCTCGAGTGAGCGGTAACAAGATGGTCGCTTCCTTTGCTAAGCTAACTGAAAGACTAGGGTTAAGCGTTAAAGAGTTGCTTGATCAGGTCAAGTTTTGTGACCCACGGCAACGCATGCTTGATCCTGTTCGCTACTCCTCTGAACCTGTTGCTGTGAAAACGGTTGTGGGTGTTACTTCGTCCCTGGACTGTGTGGCTCCCCATCCAGTTCAATCTGAGTCAGCCTGCCGAGTTGGTTCACCTATGGACTATATGAAAATTGACTTTGTTTCTCAACCTGTGTTTGTCCTTCCAGCCTCGATTCTGAAAAGAACTGTCTCTGGTGTTCTTCCTTCTCTGACCTGTGTTAGACAGCACACTGTTCCTCAAGAGACAGTTGTTGATGTTGTCTGTTTTGAAACTGCTTCGGTGACTGTCCCTGAGCTAACCTCCTCCAGGACTGCTAGCGCTAACCTGGAGAGTGTTATAGCAGTGGATTTCCTAGGACCTGCTTGCTTTAAACCTAGATCTCCTAAAACTGAGTTTGGCGTCAATAACTTGGTTTTCCCAGTGTCTGTTGCTGCTCCTGAACTCTGCTCTCAAACTCCAGTTCCTGTAACCAGGGCAGCGCAGGCCCAGCTTTCCCTTGCTCCCGTATCAGTTCCTCGGGAGAGGGTGGCTGAGGTCCAGCCGGTCCCTGCTTCTATCCCCAGCCTGGCAGAGGCTCCGTTCATCCCGGCACCCGTACCTGCTCCTCGGGTGGGGTTGATGGACACCCAGCCGTCGCCTGTGCCTGTTCCGGTTCCCCGGGTGAGGTCAGCCGTGACCCTGCCGACTCCTGCACCCGTCTCAGTTCCTCGGGTGGGAGCGACAGAGGTCCAGCTAGCTCCTGCACCTACACCAGCCCCCAGGGTAAAGGCAGCCAGAGACCAGCTCGTCCCTGCACCTGTATCTGTTCCTCGGGTGGGGATGACTGGTGTTCGGCCAGGCCTAGCACCTGTTCCTGTTCCCAGAAGGAGAGCAACCCAGAGCCAGACACCTAATCTACCACAAGCGCAACTACCACTACAACTGGCATTGCTGTCCATAACTCAGTCAGTGGCTCAGTTATTAGCACAGTTTCCTGTTTTGTCACCAGTTCAGTCTTCAGCACAGTTAACGGCTCCACAGTCTGCCCAGTCATCCGCTCCGTTACCGCCTCAGTCCTTTGCCTCATTGCCTGTTAGTTTGTCAGCTCAGTTATTGTCTCTGTCACCAGCTCAGTGCTTAGCCCAGCAACCCGTTCAGTCACTGCCCACCTCAGCTGGAAGCCTTAGTGAGCCTTCTTCACCAGCTGAAGATTACGTGGTGCTGACACACTTTAAACTGACTGTTTGCCCTACACAGCCCCAGCCGTCGCATCCTAAGCCGGCTGCGTGCCCTGTGCCGCTACAGTCAGCGCCCGCGGTGCCAGAGGACCCCGCACCCGCTGGCTCTGCATCCGTCTCCGCTGGGGGTTCAGGAGGACCCCTCCAGCAGCTCCTCGTCTCCGCTGGCGGCTCTGCCCAGCCCGGCCAGCACCTCCTCGTCTCCGCTGGGGCTTCAAGGGAACCTCTCCAGCCGCTCCTCATCTCCGCTGGGGCTTCAAGGGAACCTCTCCAGCCGCTCCTCGTCTCCGTTGGGGGTTCAGGGGAACCTCTCCAGCCGCTGCTCGTCTCCGCTGGGGGTTCAGGGGAACCTCTCCAGCCGCTGCTCGTCTCCGCTGGGGGTTCAGGGGAACCTCTCCAGCCTCTCCTCGTCTCCGCTGGAGGGTCCGAGGGGCCCGTTCAGCCTCCTGTCTCCGTTGGAGGGCCCGTCCAGCCGCCATCTGCTTCTGGCCCAGCCTCGTCCGAGACTTCGTCCTCGTCTGGCCCAGCCTCGTCCGAGACTTCGTCCTCGTCTGGCCCAGCCTCCGCTTCGCCTGCTGCAGCTCCATCTCCGTCTGGTCCGCCCCCCGCATCACCCACACCCGGTCCGGCCTCTGCATCGCTTTCAACGTCGCCCGGTCCAGCTTCGGCCTGTGCTTCGCCCAGTCCGGCCTCAGCCTCAGCTCCTGCTTCGCCGTCGCCTGGTCCAGCCTCAGCCTCTGCAGCGACGCCTGGTCCGGCCCCCGCATCGCCACCGTCTGGTCCTGCCTCGTCTGGTCCTGCCTCGTCTGGTCCTGTGCCCACCAGGCCATGGCCAGCATGCCTAACACTGGAGAGCCGCCGCTGCATTCCATGCAGCCGGCCTCCTGAACTGCTCCGTCGTCTCCTTCGCCGCCGCCGCTGCCTTCCGCGCGGCCGGCCTCCTGAACTGCTCCGTCGTCTCCTTCGCCGCCGCTGCCGCTGCCTTCCGCGCGGCCGGCCTCCTGAACTGCTCCGTCGTCTCCTTCGCCGCTGCCTTCCGCGCGGCCGGCCCCCTGAACTGTTTCCACGTCGTCGCCGTTGCCTTCCGCACGGCCGGCCCCCTGAACTGTTTCCACGTCTCCACCGTTCCCGTCCGCATGGTCGGCCCCCTGAACTGCACTGTGTTTTGGGTTGTTTTTCTTGGGCTCCGGTGTTTGCTGTGCTCCTTTGTTTTCTGTTCCGTGCCCTCCGTCCTGGGCCCCCGCCGCCCGCCCTGGGTCGTTTTCTGTTTGGTTTTTTGTTTTCCTGTGTTTGGGCTGTCTGGAGCCAGCCCTTAAGGGGGGGGTGATGTCATGGTCCTGGGCCGTGTTGGCCCAGTATTCTTAGTTCTCTTGTATTTTTGTATTCAGTTCCCTGTTTAGGTTCTGTTTCCTGAGTTGCCCTGTTATGTGGTTCCCTGTGTGCTTTCCCTTTGTGACTCTCACCCCCTGTGTGCCCCTCTATGTATTCATGAGCCCTTGTCCCCTTTCGTGTTTTATTCCATGTTTTCCCCAGCCTGTTATGTCTGTGTTCTCCCCGTGCTCTCTCCTCCTGTCTGAACCTCTGTACTTCCTGTTTTACTTTGACAGTCTCTCGTCAGTATGCGTCATGTTGTGTTCACTCCTGCCCTGTCTCGTTATGATTATCTGTGTCAGCTGTGTTCCCCGTGTGCTCCCACTTCCCTCGTTAACCCTCTGTGTATTTATGTCTGCGTCTCCCTCAGTTCTGTGTCGTAGTCTCCCTCATGCTGCGTGGATTTCCCTGTGTCTCTCTCCAAGTATTAGTTTATTGTGCCCAGTTTAAGTTTTGTATTTTCCTGTCATCTTGTCAGCAATAAAGCTGCCTTTTGAGTTCATCCCTTGAGTCCGTGAGTTTTGCGATTGGGTCCTCATCCTGCCTGCCACACAGCCGACCATGACACAGAATTCTGACTTTATTCTCAGAATTCTGAGATTAAAGTCAGAATTCTGACTTTAATCTCAGAATTTTGAGGTGGGCACCTGCAGGCTTCCAGCTTCAGTGACAGCGATGTGTCCAGTTTGGCAGGTGGAGAACTAATTCACTAAATATGGTGGATATAAGTGATTTTTTGCGTGGCCGAGGGGTCCCCGAAGATGCTATTTTATTAATGGAAGAGCAGAAGGTGAGTAACAAAAAGAGAAATAGTTTGGTGTCTCCTATTTCTACAGGAAAACAGTTACAGTACAGTTACGGTTAGCTGTTAGCATGCTTGTTAGCTTATAATGTTATATAGGAATGAACGTGTTTCACGATGTTACAGTATACTAGGTGAATTGACGTTTTAACTGTTGTTGATCGCAGGATCATCCCAGATGGGTTCGTTGCATTTTATTTTATTGTTCTACTATTTCAGAGTTTTTCAAGGCAGTTAAGCGGAGCTGTGTTACAGATGCTAGCCGCCTGCCAATATCACTGATATATTTGATGTGTACAAGTAAGTTACACTTAGTACAGCGGAGGGGAGAAGCTGTAACGAATGTTTATGCGGATATTTCACTCAGAAAAATGGGTGGCGTTCATACAGAGCCACCGACACAGCCCCGGTTGTTGTTCTGACGGTGGCCGACTGACGATCCCCTCACAACATGTTAGCTAACACAAACTAATGTAGTGCATGTAACTGTGTATACGTTAGTGGTACAGTGTCGGAAGAAATGAGCAAACTGTTTATAATGTCAGAATGAAATCATCTTTCTCCTATATATAAAAGTGCTGGCTGAGGAGCGCTGCCGTGTTGAACTTTGACCTCGGAGTGACGTGACGTTTGTTCGCACAACCAATAGAAGTGCAGAAAGTCGCAAATCAGGCATATTGTTCGCATAAACACAAAAATAAATAAATAAATAACGAAATAATCCCGATATTGTGCCAAAGACTGATTTACAATGTTACTTTGTGTTCTATGTGTAATACCTTTGCTTAAATGACTAAATGGACTGTGTATTTATGACTCTGCGTTATAGTCTTACATACATAAGTAACATTCATATGTACAGATAAAAATGTACAGAGCTATGTACACAAGCGTGTACACAAAAGTCTACTGCTAATCGAGCTGCTCAGTGGTCGTACAGTCTCATGCAGAGAGCGTGGAGGTGTTGTCCGTTGCCATTCCACCACTCCAGCAGACCACAACATAAAAGACAGCAGACGCCACCACAGTGTCGTAGAACATCCTTAGAAGACGTACTACCTACATCATAACCAATCAAGTCCTGCTTTTTTTAAATACAGAAGAGGATTTATTATTTACCGAAAGGCTATGCCTTAGTTTGCTTCTTTCATTATTGTGTTTCGCCCTGCATAAAATAGATAGCTTTTCTGATAACTACATTCAATACTCTCCTACTGGCATTAGCAGTGACCTAAGAGGCTTAACCGTAATATTGCTTGGCAGTGTAAATGTTGCAGAAAATGACTGTCTTTTCTTTCTTCTTGTGTGCAGATTGACTGTGACTTCATAGCACTGATGGATGACGCAACTTTGGCAAACTACATTCCCTCGTACGGAGACCGATTTGCCCTCTTCAATTTCTGCAAAAGCAAGCAACCACTGTCAAAAAGAAAACTAGGACTTCTGCAAAAAGTTCACCTCTCAAAGTGAGAGAAACAGTGGCTGACATTGTCATGGTCCTGGGTCGTGCGACCCAGTGTTTTGTGCTTAACCTATTTTGATGTTTATTGTTTGTTTAGGTTCTTTAAGGTAGTCCAGTCCTTTTGTAGTTATGTTACCCTTGTATCAAGCCTCCCTTGCCCTTCGTGTGTTTATGTCCGTGTGTCTTGTATTGTCAAGTTCATGCTGTCGCGTCTGTCACCTCCCCCTGTACTACATCTCCCCCGTTCATGTCTCATGTTTCCTGTTTTACTTTGAAGGCCTGCATTCACTGTCAGTGTATTCAGTTTCACTCCTCCTGTCCTATCGTTAAGTTCATGTGTGTCAGCGGCGTTCCCATGTGTGGCCACTTCCCCTGATCATCCCTCATGTGTATTTAGTCTCTGTGTTTCTTACAGTCTGTGTCGCGTCGCCTGTGTTCCCACCCTGCGTGTTTCCATGCCCAGTCTTTTGTATCACCAGCCATAGCATAGTTTGTTCCCAGTTTAGATTTGTTTAGTTACTGCTCTTGTGCTGCCCTCATTCTTGTTTGTTTCTTTCCTGATCATCAGCCACAATAAAAGGCTCGCTTTTGTTTAAGTGCACCCCTGTATCCTCACTTGTGTTCGCACCTGGGTCCTCAACACACTCTCCACACGGTCTGCCACTGCGACCGTGACAGACATGTCAGATTTGGATGACTTAATAAGACTGTATTTCAGACTTTCTTTCAGTAACAAAGAAATACTTTCAATTTTAGCACATAGTCATCAGACAATTATAAGTGTTCGAACTCTAAAGAGAATTTGTAAAAGACTTGGGCTTTTTAGAAGGAAGAATCAATCAAACTTGGAGGAAGTGCTAGCCTTTGTCCAACAAGAGATCATGACAAATGGACAGATGCAAGGTTATCGTTGGCTACATCTACGTTCAATTCAACATGGATTTGTGGTGTCACAAGATACTGTAAGATGCATAATCAAATTGGTTGACCCTCAAGGTGTGGAACTGAGATGAGCTCGACGGTTGAGAAGACGACAGTACAGCTGCAGAGGGCCAAATGCTCTCTGGCACATGGATGGCTATGACAAGTTGAAACCATATGGTATTGCTATCAGTGGCTGCATAGATGGTTTTAGCCGCTATGTTTTATGGATGGAGGCTTATACTACAAACAATGACCCTAAATTGATTGCAAGTTATTTTCTGAAAACAGTTTCATGCATCAGCGGATGTCCAGAAAGGTTACGTGCTGACCGAGGTACCGAAAATGGTTGTGTCGAACAAATGCAGATGTTTTTACGGAGAAACCACACAGACAGTTTTGCAGGTGAGAAAAGTTTCCTTTACGGAAGAAGTACGGCCAACCAACGTATAGAAGGATGGTGGGCTACCCTACGCAAACAGAGTGCACAATTTTGGATGAACTTATTTCAAACTTTTCAGGATGATGGCCACTTCACAGGGGATTTTTTGGACAAAAGTCTTATCCAATTCTGCTTTCTCAATCTTATTCAGGTAAAAGCATGTGCTCATGCTATGTAATGTCTTAGCTAAGATAAGATAAGATAAGATAACCTTTATTAGTCCCACACGTGGGAAATTTGTTTTGTCACAGCAGGAAGTGGACAGTGCAAAAGTTATGACGCAAAAATTAGAATACAATAAGAATAAATACAGTACACAGCTGTACAGAATAGAATAAAATAATATACTATATACAGTAGAATAAAATAGAATAAAAATATACAATAAGATAAAAATAGAATACGAATGCTATATACAACTGAGTAAAAATACAACGATGCCAGAAAAGATTATTGCACTTAGTGTTATTTCACATGTGTGGATGTGTGTGTTTGTTCAGTTAAAGTCTTTGTCTTTCTAAAGCTGCATAAATAGAAAATATAAATATGGTTAGAACATTTTTTTTCTTTAAATTAAATATGAATTTTATTTCCATTTTAATATGTCTTGATGCATGCTCAATCAGCCAGGTAAGGAATGTTTTTTGACAGAACATTTCTCACACTGAAAACGCTACATCCAGATGAACAGAATCAACTTTTTGGGATTCCATTTTAATACTTTGATGGAATTGTATTCATGTTATCAGTGGAAGTAACTGCACCTTTCTCAGCACAGGTGCATGGAGCATTTTTTTTTTATTGCCACATGGTTTAAATTACTATGGAGTCTGTTACCTAGTGGTCCTTTGGGCACGGTTTCAGAAAGCAATCCTATCATTTGGTTAATTCTCTATTGAAAATATATTGTAGAATCATTGCACACTGAGTATAAAGTGTTGGGCTATCTATTCAACAGCAGAATCATGCAGCACCATTCTGTGTCCATGTGCTGTTTAGTGAAAGTGCTCTTTTGTTGTTGCTGCTTGGTTTTACATTAATTAGAGGTCAGTTTCTATGTCTGTTGATTAATGAGTTAATAAGCCTCAACTTTGGCTAAATCTACTGGTACATGGTCTGTTTCATATACCGGTACTTATATTGTGTTGTTTTTCATGTAGGATGAACTTGATGAAGTTGTGAACACATGGAACGCGCACAAAATCCGGCCAAGTGGTAGTGCAGCATCGGGTCGACCAGTAGTAATGTACTCATTTCCAGAGCTGCACAGTGCTGAGGATAGACTGAAGCCTATTTCTATGGAGGATATCACTTTGTGTATGGAAGAGTGTAGCCCAAAAGGTCAACACCCCTGTGATGAAACAGTCTTTGAACTGTGTTGTCTGCTTATGGTAGAAAATGAATGGGATGCCCCAGGAGATCCACTTGGTGCTGCGGATCTGTATATTAGGTTAAGAGAAGAAATACTGCAAAGTATTTAAGGAACTTCAGTGTGTAAATGTACAAATAAATACAAAATATTTCTCTTTATCTTGATAACGTGATTTGATAGTAGGTGCCATGTCTTACAGGTACCTTTTATGCAGGTATTTCTGCACTGCATTAAATGAAAGACATCTTTAAGGTGTGACCGAACATGCCATTTTTCAGGTCATTCTCTCAGAATATTGCTGTTTATTTCTGCTGTAATGTAAATTCAGAGTGCTGATAGGAGGTCAGCACCAACTAGTATCATTTTATGTTGATCATAGTAATAAATACAGTTTGGTTGGTATCTCCCCCCCCCCCCAATTTGATTGTTTTTCTACATTCACATCCGCGCACCGCGGATGACGTCAGTGCGCACACTGTGTCTGAGGAGGATGTGCGGAAGTGCTTCAGGAAGGTGAACGCACGCAAAGCTACTGGTCCGGACGGGATTCCCGGCCACGTCCTCAAGTCATCATGCGCGGCTCAGCTGGCTGGAGTGTTCACGCACATCTTCAACCTTTCCCTCTCTCTGTCTGTAGTCCCAGCCTGCTTCAAAATGGCCACCGTCGTCCCTGTACCCAAATCCTCCACCATCTCCTCATTGAACGACTGGCGACCTGTAGTCCTGACCCCCATCGTAAGCAAATGCTTCGAGAAGCTGGTCAGGGACTTCATCTGCTCTGCACTACCCGACTCACTGGACCCTCTACAGTTCGCATACCGCCACAACAGGTCCACTGATGATGCCATAGCCCTGACACTACACACTGCCCTGTCACACCTGGAGAAGAGAGACACGTATGTGAGAATGCTGTTTGTAGATTACAGCTCAGCATTCAATACCATCGTTCCCTCGAAGCTGGACAGGAAACTGCAGGATCTAGGGCTGAGCAGCTCCCTCTGCAGCTGGATCCTTAGCTTCCTGTCTGACAGACGCCAGGTGGTCAGACTGGGCAGCATCACCTCATCCCCCGTCACACTGAACACTGGTGCTCCACAGGGGTGTGTACTGAGCCCTCTCCTGTACTCACTCTACACCTACGACTGCACGGCCACTAACAACTAAGTTTGCGGACGACACTACAGTGGTGGGTCTTATCACCAACGGTGATGAGACGGCTTACAGGGAGGAGGTCAGCGCCCTGACCCACTGGTGTCAAGACAACCATCTCACCCTCAACGTCGCAAAGACAAAGGAGTTGATAGTGGACTTCCGGAGGTGCAGAGAAGTACACACCCCCATCACCATCAACCGCGCTGCTGTGGAGAGAGTGAGCAGCTTCCAGTTCCTTGGCGTACACCTGGCTGAGGATCTTACGTGGTCAGTACACACAAACAAAACAGTGAAGAAGGCGCAGCAGCGCCTCTTCTTTCTCAGGAGACTGAAAAGATTCGGCATGAGCCCCCGCATCCTCAGGACCTTCTATCACTGTGCCATTGAGAGCATCCTCACTGGATGCATCACCACCTGGTATGGCAACAGCACCGCCTACAACTGCAAAGCTCTCCAGCGAGTAGTGCGGTGCTCTGAACGGATAATTGGAGGTGAGCTTCCCTCCCTCCAAGACATCTACAGGAAGCGGTGCCTGAGGAAAGCGGGGAGGATCATCAAGGACTCCAGTCACCCCAGCCAAAAACTGTTCAGACTACTTTCATCAGGAAGGAGGTTCTGCAGCATCCGGTCCCGTACCAGCAGACTGAGAGACAGCTTCTTCCACCAGGCCATCAGACTGCTGAACACGTCATAGACACCTCAGCTTCACTACTGGAACTTTAACATTATGCACTCCATACTGTACAGTAATGCCACTGTTTTGCACATCTCTCACTCTGTATATTTTATTTTATTTATTTTAAATATTCTACTTATTGTTTACTCCATTTAATTTGTAAAATATGTGTGTACACACACACACACACACACACACACACACACACACACACACACACACGTAGGAAAATATTTAGTATACACATCCAGAAATGCATATACTATTATATATTGTACATATATTTATTAGTTTCAGATGTAGCCATTCTTGTATTTTGCTTGTTTACATTACTGTATTTTGCACAACTCTGTTGCTTGTGAAGCTCGCACACAAGAATTTCACTCACATGTGCTGTACCAATGTACCTGCACATGTGATGTGACAATAAAAGTGATTTGATTTGATTTGATTTGACTACCATTAAACAGAAATGTTTATATATTACTTGAAAAAGCTGAATATTGTGATATTATCAATCAGTTATGAAACACATGTCAATCCTTTTAAAAGGCCATACATTAAACTGCATTTACAAATGTTATATTTTTGATTGAATCATAAGTGGTGTAAACCTGCCTGCCAGTAAATTGCAATATAAATTTCTGTGTTTTGTTGCCAGACATGTGCATAGTATATAAAATATAAACTGACCAGCTCCCTGCTCATTGTTTTCTGTATCAACCTTTACTCTTAATATTCATGGATGGAAACCCAGGCACCAGCATATGATATGCTAAGTGCCCGGGTTATCTGTGGTATGTTTCAGCAAACCATAGTAGCATTAACAATTCTAGGTCTTGACAACAGCACGTTTCTATAAACGTATCATTGTTAATATTTAAAGTCGTTATGCCTTTTGGGGAGCTTTTAGTGCAATTATATTAAAGCAAAGCTATTATAATCATTTACCCATATGAAGATCCATCACTTAATTATTAATGTATTTCACTTCTGTTAGTTGTAAGATATTTTAGCTGGTTTTCATGTAAAATGACCATGAATCATTGCTATACTGATTCAGTGTTAGCTGTTGTATACAAGGCTCCTTTATGATATGAATCCTAAAATTATAAGAAACATACCAAAAATATTTTGACTTTTATTTGTAGTATCCCAGCAACAATGCAACAAAACAGTTCCTGCAAGTGGAACCAAGTTATTGTCCCATTAAGTGCAACATGTTTTACATTTATATTTGTGTATCTTTATGAAATATTTGAAATTAAAAATAAATGGTATTCTTCCATGTTACTGAGCTCATGTGTGGCAGTCTCTTGAATTCTGGCATGTTCAAATAGATATGGAGTTTGATGAACATATTCAAAACAACAATACAAATGTACTGTGTACAGTAACATTTTATTGGAAAAAGTTTACAAGAAACCTGTTCTTGCCAATGCCAATAACATGGCTAAAACTCATAACCGTATAAGCTGCCCTGTAACAAGAATGACTCAACTTTTAAAACAAACTTATAGATCTCATACAGTCTTGTTATGCATCAGTATACATCAGTGACTTACTGTAAAGGCCATGAACACTGGCTATTGTGGTATCACATATTCCTTCAGTGTCATCTATGGTATAGAAATAAAAACAAGTGTGAATGACTGAGAACATACATGCATACAAATAAAAATGCATAATTTCTGGCAGTAACAAGACATTTTTTCAGGTGTTAAGATTAATACTATATCTGAGAACATGACAATTTGGCATTACAAAAGGATGCCTGAATAATCACAGTACTTGACCACTGCACTGAAGTGTACAGTGTTTATTTATGATCTCAGTAATCAATAACCATCTTCAAAACAGACTGAATCCTTTAAGCAGCTTGAATCAATTTGATGGATGAATAACAGGTATGCTTAGAAACAATATGACATTAAGAAAATACTGGAATTTTCACCAACTTTAAATGGAACCTTTGTAATCAACAACAAATGCCAAACTTTGATACCTTAACCTACCTTAACTAAAAATTGCATATACTGTAAAGCAAAATGTTTTCAGACATGACAAATGCTAAAGTATAAAATTGTACTTATTCCTTTTACAATACAGTGTTGCATAACAGCATTACGTTTACGTTATAACTATGTTCAGTTTTAGCCCTGACCTAATAAGAAAATACCATCTGAATGAATTAGTCTTACTACTAATTACTTACAAAAGTATTTGACTGTGCTGAGCTCTCACACCACACATGGTGCATTAAAGAACGTTTAAGAGCAGTTTAATTATAGTTTATAGATCTTTAGTAATCTTTCTTCATGCTTTTGCTGAAGGTTTCTGTCTTACAGCTGGAAAGCTTGGATTTGGTGAAGACAGCTCTGGATATGGTAGTAAACAGTGTACCTGTTCGTTTTGTTTTGTGACTGTATTATGTAAAACTCAAAATGATAAAAGAAAATGAAATATTAGCCAAAACTAGGCTTCTAACAGAGATGAGAAACTTCTCTCTAATTAAAATAAGTATACTGTATAAGTTCAAAATACATAAAAATACATATTCCTAACATCTCTTTACAGTTATGCTCTAGTGTGCATGAGCAGTTCAAATGTAGCGCATTGCTGTGAGAGTCTAAACAATGTCCATCACCCAGACATTACTTTCAAGAACTGCATTAAATTCAGAACGAAAATCTGGGAAGTTTTCATAGCTGTTAGCTAGCTGCAGAACATTCCCACACGTGCGTCCGACTGGTCTTCTTGTAAACTATCTTGAAATTCCACATAAATACTGTTTGTTACTATAAGGTCAGATCCGGTGCAGAAACGCATAAATTTCTGAAGTTTAATGTTATCCAGCTCTCTGATGAATCTTTTGAGATGATTTTTCACTTCTTTTTGTTGTGGAGTCAAATCCACAGCAAATTTCAGCAGCTGGCACACTTTTTTTGAAGTTGGTTGCAGTTCAGAGAATAACTTGGTCAGTCCCTCCGGACTGAGGGAGATATGGGGGTCGATGATCTCCCGCCAGCAGTCAATAACAAACATTGGTTTTTGGACAAGCTCTTTGTGTGCTATTTCATCAAGGATTGTAGGAAGAGTCTCAGCAGTGATTCTTTTTCTACAGCCATAACTGTCAAGAACTTCCACAAGATCATCCAAGTAGACTGCAGAGAAATCTTTTACTGCTTCCATCAAAACATCACATTCTTGGCTGCTGGCAAACTGTAGAAAGTGTGCTTTAAGATCACTGTAAACACCACTGAAAAGCACTTGTTCCAGAAAAGGGATTGCAAGTTTATTTGGAAAATACTGACATTCTTGGTAACCTTTCAGGAGTATTCGCCCAACTGCCTTCCATTTTTCAGCAGGAAAATCATGGCGAATGAATGGCACTTTAACGGTTGCACCTAGGGTGCATCGCTCATAAAATTCATGCCAGAAGCATGTGAGTACATCTCTTAGTATTCCTGATCCAGTGCCTGGTTCTTCTGTGTTGTCTGGAAGTATGCGCTTCACATTCAGTGTTTTGGTCAAAATCTCCTCATCAGAGAAAGCAGTAATCATGTCATGTAAAGTGTCAGTATGACGTATGGTGATTGTTATTATGTTCTCTGAATTAGGTGGACTGAGGGGTACAAGAAAACCCTCATAGACTAATGTGTCTTCTGTATCTTCTTCAGCATCAAAAATTGGACCAAAAGTAATTTCTGGATCATCTAAAATTTCTGAACCAGCGATGACTTCATCAAAATTACCCCTGACTTCCCCCACTTGCAATGGATTAATATCACTGCCACTGCTTTCTGAGACAAACACCACTTCAGATGTCTCGCTGGCATCTTCTTCAGGATCTTTTGGTTTTGTTGCAATGTAGAAGCGTAACATTGTCAGTCTCGCTGCCTCATACATATTGCCAATAGACTGGCAGGTATCATCAGTAAGGTGGTTCTGTTTAAAGTCCCAAACCTCAAACTTAAAATCTGTTTCACATCCCTTAGGAGATATGCCATTAGGAAAAAAAAGTTTCTTTCCTTCCTGAAGAATATCTTTTAATCCAGCATCAGTGGCCATTTGAATTTTTCTAGTGCCACCTCCCTGCTTCGCTCTCACCTGTTTGGCTATTTTTCCATCACTGTGTATCCATCCTATCTCAACATTGCGTGTTGCTTTTTGCTTCTTTGTCTGTCTTATTCCTGCATCTGTATGTGAAGTGATCTCCTTTGGACTTTCTTTTCTGGTTTTCATTTTCTCACGAAGTTTTTGCAGAAGTCCTAGTTTTCTTTTTGACAGTGGTTGCTTGCTTTTGCAGAAATTGAAGAGGGCAATTCGGTCTCCGTACGAGGGAATGTAGTTTGCCAAAGTTGCGTCATCCATCAGCGCTATGACGTGTTACACCCCGGCCTAGGCAACCGGAGTGCAACACGAAAAAAAGTAAAAATAAAGAAAAAAAAAAAAAACACAAAAAACCCCCACTAAAGCTCACCACCAAAATCCCAAAACGAAAGTATCGACAAATCTATTTTACAGCTATTTACAACAAACTATTTATTTACAACAAAACACCAAACTATTTACAACACGGGGGAGATCGCGACCATGACACACTGAAACACAGGGTTTAAATACATAGAGGGAGCAATCAGGAAAATGGACAACAGGAGGGAAACACAGCTGGGGCAAATTAGAACTGACGAGACAGGGAAACGTAAACTGAAAACACTAAGATAACACAGACTTTCAAAGTAAAACAGGAAACACATAACAGTCACGCCAAAAACAACACACCGACAACACCAAAACGTAACAGTTCCCCCCACCCAAAAATCAAACATTTAACACCAAGTGAAAAGTTTGATCCAGACAGACGAAGCCGATGAAGGCTGGAGCGGTCCCACTGACCCTCCAGCAGACGATGAAGGCTGGAGCAGTCCCACGGACCCTCCAGCGAAGGCGGATGAAGGCTGGAGCGGTCCCACGGACCCTCCAGTGACGACAAAGGCTGGGGCGGTCCCACGGACCCTCCCCTCAGCGAAGGCAGACGAAGCTGATGAAGGCTGGAGCGGTCCCACTGACCCTCCAGCAGACGACGAAGGCTGGAGCGGTCCCTCGGACCCTCCAGTGAAGGCGGATGAAGGCTGGAGCGGTCCCACGGACCCTCCAGCGAAGGCGGATGAAGGCTGGAGCGGTCCCACGGACCCTCCCCTCAGCGAAGGCAGACGAAGCTGATGAAGGCTGGAGCGGTCCCACGGACCCTCCCCTCAGCGAAGGCAGACGAAGCTGATGAAGGCTGGAGCGGTCCCACTGACCCTCCAGCAGACGACGAAGGCTGGAGCGGTCCCTCGGACCCTCCAGCGAAGGCGGATGAAGGCTGGAGCGGTCCCACGGACCCTCCAGCGAAGGCGGATGAAGGCTGGGGCGGTCCCACGGACCCTCCAGCGACGACAAAGGCTGGGGCGGTCCCACGGACCCTCCAGTGACGACAAAGGCTGGGGCGGTCCCACGGACCCTCCCCTCAGCGAAGGCAGACGAAGCTGATGAAGGCTGGAGCGGTCCCACTGACCCTCCAGCAGACGACGGAGGCTGGAGCGGTCCCACGGACCCTCCAGCGAAGGCGGATGAAGGCTGGAGCGGTCCCTCGGACCCTCCAGCGGAGACGGACGGCTGAAGCGAAGGCAGACGAAGCTGATGACGGCTGGAGCGGCCCCACCGACCCTCCAGCAGACGACGAAGGCTGGAGCGGTCCCACGGACCATCCAGCGAAGGCGGAGGAAGGCTGGAGTGGTCCCTGGGACCCTTCAGCGAAGGCGAATGAAGGCTGGCGCGGTCCCACGGACCCTCCAGCAGACAACAAAGGCTGGGGCGGTCCCCGGACCCCCCAGCGAAGGCAATCCCGGACGAGCCCCCATATGTTACACCCCGGCCTAGGCAACCGGAGTGCAACACGAAAAAAAGTAAAAATAAAGAAAAAAAAACACACAAAAAACCCCCACTAAAGCTCACCACCAAAATCCCAAAACGAAAGTATCGACAAATCTATTTTACAGCTATTTACAACAAACTATTTATTTACAATAAAACACCAAACTATTTACAACACGGGGGAGATCGCGACCATGACACACTGAAACACAGGGTTTAAATACATAGAGGGAGCAATCAGGAAAATGGACAACAGGAGGGAAGCACAGCTGGGGCAAATTAGAACTGACGAGACAGGGAAACGTAAACTGAAAACACTAAGATAACACAGACTTTCAAAGTAAAACAGGAAACACATAACAGTCACGCCAAAAACAACACACCGACAACACCAAAACGTAACAGACGTCACAGTCAATCTGCACACAGGAAGAAAGAAAAGACAGTCATTTTCTGCAACATTTACACTGCAAAGCAATATTACAGTTAAGCCTCTTAGGTCACCACTAATGCCAGTAGGAGAGTATTGACTGTAGTTATCAGAAAAGCTATCTATTTTATGCAGAGCAAAACACAATAATGAAAGAAGCAAACTAAGGCATAGCCTTTCAGTAAATAATAAATCCTCTTCTGTATTTAAAAAAAAGTGGGACTTGATTGGTTATGATGTAGGTAGTACGTCTTCTAAGGATGTTCTACGACACTGTGGTGGCGTCTGCTGTCTTTTATGTTGTGGTCTGCTGGAGTGGTGGAATGGCAGAGAGGGACAGGGGGAAACTTAACAAACTGGTCGGGAGGGCCAGCTTTAGCGGTCTGCTAAAGTCCATTGAGCAGACTGGGGAGGAGAGGATGTTGTCTAAGCTAACATCCACCATGGACAACACCTCCACGCTCTCTGCATGAGACTGTACGACCACTGAGCAGCTCGATCAGCAGTAGACTTTTGTGTACACGCTTGTGTACATATCTCTGTACATTTTTATCTGTACATATGAATGTTACTTATGTATGTAAGACTATAACGCAGAGTCATAAATACACAGTCCATTTAGTCATTTAAGCAAAGGTATTACACATAGAACACAAAGTAACATTGTAAATCAGTCTTTGGCACAATATCGGGATTATTTCATTATTTATTTATTTATTTTTGTGTTTATGCGAACAATATGCCTGATTTGCGACTTTCTGCACTTCTATTGGTTGTGCGAACAAACGTCACGTCACTCCGAGGTCAAAGTTCAACACGGCAGCGCTCCTCAGCCAGCACTTTTATATATAGGAGAAAGATGATTTCATTCTGACATTATAAACAGTTTGCTCATTTCTTCCGACACTGTACCACTAACGTATACACAGTTACATGCACTACATTAGCTTGTGTTAGCTAACATGTTGTGAGGGGATCGTCAGTCGGCCACCGTCAGAACAACAACCGGGGCTGTGTCGGTGGCTGTGTATGAACGCCACCCATTTTTCTGAGTGAAATATCCGCATAAACATTCGTTACAGCTTCTCCCCTCCGCTGTACTAAGTGTAACTTACTTGTACACATCAAATATATCAGTGATATTGGCAGGCGGCTAGCATCTGTAACACAGCTCCGCTTAACTGCCTTGAAAAACTCTGAAATAGTAGAACAATAAAATAAAATGCAACGAACCCATCTGGGATGATCCTGCGATCAACAACAGTTAAAACGTCAATTCACCTAGTATACTGTAACATCGTGAAACACGTTCATTCCTATATAACATTATAAGCTAACAAGCATGCTAACAGCTAACCGTAACTGTACTGTAACTGTTTTCCTGTAAAAATAGGAGACACCAAACTATTGCTCTTTTTGTTACTCACCTTCTGCTCTTCCATTAATAAAATAGTATCTTCGGGGACCCCTCGGCCACGCAAAAAGTCACTTATATCCACCATATTTAGTGAATTAGTTCTCCACCTGCCAAACTGGACACATCTCTGTCACTGAAGCTGGAAGCCTGCAGGTGCCCACCTCAAAATTCTGAGAAAAAAGTCAGAATTCTGAGAATAAAGTCAGAATTCTGAGAATAAAGTCAGAATTCTGACTTTATTCTCAGAATTCTGAGATTAAAGTCAGAATTCTTTTTTTTTTTTTTCCAGTGGCCCTAATCCTCTTCCGTACGGGACAGACATGACTGGGGGATAGGACAGGGAGAAAGAATGAAGAGAGGGAGAGAAAGAAAACCAAAGGGGAGAAGAGACGGTGAGAAGGGGGGGAAGAAAGAAAAAAAAGAAAGAAAAAAAAAAGCAAACAAAAAAAACAAAACACCTGGGTCACCTGTATGGAGAAAAAAAACAGAAGAGAAAGCAAACAACAAAGAGCAACATAATAAAAAAAAAACAGCACCATCATAATAAACTAGCTAGCAGTAGATATCAGTAGATACTAAATAATAAACGATATTGTGCAGCACGCAAGATAGACAGCGCACAATGTGCTTCTAGGCAGCAGCCAAGAAAGCTGTAGTCCGCGTCTGTGAATACCCGTGTGTACACCTGTGTGCATACCTGTGTGGATCAGCATGCTTGCATTCCAAAGGTTTCTCCATGTAACGATCTGCTAGGGAGTGTGGGGAGCCACAGCCCCGTCCTCCAGGGTATGAAGCAGGTATGGAGGAGATCAAAACTCCAGCCATCCAGAGGCCCCCAGAACACAAGAGACCAAGGAAGACCAACAGAGGGGCAGCCGCACCACTGTCCCAGTAAGAGCTGAGGAGAGTCCCAGATGAGGGCTCACTCAGCAGCCGCGGAGCAGAAGCCAGGGGGAGTTGCAGTGACGCGCCCGTGAGCTCCGCCGGCAGCCAGCCGTGCCTGAGTGACCGAGCCCCAGGCCGAGAGGCCGGGGGCACCCCACCTCCGAAGTGGCCCGAGCGAGCCCCAGGCTCCAGGCCCCGATAAGCGGCCGCCAAGGAGTGAGCCGGTGTGTACCTGGACGCCCACCCCCGGACACAAAGAATCACCAACGCACCGACACCTGAGGGAGTCCGCCACTGGCAGGGGAAGTGGTGGTGGGTGGAGATAGGCCTCCAAACCTTGGAGGGCCTGAGATGTCCCCAGAGAGGTGGCGTCTGATACCCAACCTGACATATAGACACAGACATACAGGCACACACAGATACAAACATCCATTCCCACCCTCATGCTCTCATATGCACTTACTCCACACTCATCCAACGTGGAGACAGACAAAAAGAGACGCTGTACACACGATCACACTCCCCAAGCGTACTCTACGAACCGGGTCTAGGTACCCTTGCCCCTGGAGGGGGGAACTGCACCCAGACCCAGGTGGTGTTACCCTTTTCCCTGCGGTGGGGAGAGGCAGACCGCCCCGACTCCGCAGCAGCAGGGAGGCCCCACACCCCAGACCGCAGTCGGATGGCCAACTCCTCCTAGCCCCCCTGCTCCAGCAGGCCGCAGAGAACGGGGTGTGGGGAAAGACTAGGCCCGGCTATGCCGGAACCTAAGTGCACGGTCCATCACTGGGACTGGTATTGGTGCCCCCTGATCAAAAAATTACCCTAAGCGGGTGTAGTGCACTGGGGTTGGGCCATTCGCGACGTTTCGGCTTAATTTAGCCTTCTTCAGGCTGGCCCACCCGCTCTTGTGTTCAATTTCGCCACTCTGGGCCTTTTATACTCTTGCTTTTCACTTCTGTTTTTCTTAACTTTTTCTGTTTCTTAGTTTTTACTTGTTCTCAGTTTTTTCTGCTTTAGCTCTCCCTTTTTCTATCTTTTTCTGTTGTTCTTTGTTCTTTCTGTTTTTCTTTATCTTTCTCTTTGTATTTCTGTTTTTCTTTATTCTTGTTCTTTATTCTTTGTTTTTCTTTATCTTTCTCTTTATATTTCTGTTGTTCTTTATTCTTTCTGTTGTTCTTTATTATTTCTCTTAATTTCTCTTGTGTTCTTTCCTTTATTCTTTCTCATATTTCTTTAAATGGCACCCCCTTCTCTTTAGACATCCCGTCCTATGTTCTGTATTTTTCTTTTATGGCACCCCCTTCCTGTAAATCCTTTCCTTTTGTACTTTGTCTTTTTTCTGACCTTTCTTGTCTTTTTTTCTCTTAGCTTAGGCTTTTAGGGCTCCCTTAGGGTTAGGGCTAGAAGGGGAGGGGGGAGGGGGGCAATGGGGTTAGGGTAAGGACAGGGTAGTGGGTAGGGGGCTCCCCACAATGAGGGAGAGAGGCAATGGGCAGGGGCACCACCAATCCCAGGAGGCACAGGCTGGTTAGGGTGTGGGGAAAGACTAGGCCCGGCTATGCCGGAACCTAAGTGCACGGTCCATCACTGGGACTGGTATTGGTGCCCCCTGATCAAAAAATTACCCTAAGCGGGTGTAGTGCACTGGGGTTGGGCCATTCGCGACGTTTCGGCTTAATTTAGCCTTCTTCAGGCTGGCCCACCCGCTCTTGTGTTCAATTTCGCCACTCTGGGCCTTTTATACTCTTGCTTTTCACTTCTGTTTTTCTTAACTTTTTCTGTTTCTTAGTTTTTACTTGTTCTCAGTTTTTTCTGCTTTAGCTCTCCCTTTTTCTATCTTTTTCTGTTGTTCTTTGTTCTTTCTGTTTTTCTTTATCTTTCTCTTTGTATTTCTGTTTTTCTTTATTCTTGTTCTTTATTCTTTGTTTTTCTTAGGGTTAGGGGTTAGGGTTAGGGAAAAAGCAAAATGGGGGACCGATTGCCGAAGGCAATCGGGCACCAATGCACTGGCCTTCCTTGCTCCTGGCTCAAGGAACCATGTCCTTCACATGAAGCCCCGGAAAGGGGGGAATATTATAGCATCCTGAGTGTGAGGCCTCCAGATGAGGGAGGGAGGGGGAGATGGGGAAGAGAGGGAGGGGGGAGGAGAGGAGGGGGGATAGAAAGAGGACCAGTAAAGGAGAGAGGGAGCGAGAGGGAGAGCGAGAGAGCAAGGGAGAGAGAGAGAGAGAGAGAGAGAGAGAGGGAGAGTGAGAGAGAGAGAGAGGGGAAGAAAGAGAGGGTGTTGAGTTTGGGGCCTAGGGTCATCCCAGCATAGGGTTACAGGCGGTTAGGTTTAGGATTTAATTCAGGGTTGGGCTTCATGAATGAGGGGTTAGGTTAGGGGAAATTGAAACTCCTCCCTGCACGAGGGTTAGGGTTAGGGGGTTAGGGGAAGATAAAGTTGGGAGACCGGTCCCCGAAGGGGGCCGGGCTCCAATGCACTGTCCATACCTGCCCCCATCCCGGGCGGCAAGGTCCCCCAGGGTTTTTCCTCTTTATTATAATCCTTATTTTATTGTATTATCCTATTATTGTCTCATTAAATTGACATTATTGTATATTTTAATTATTTTTAAGGTAATATTTAAGGACACATCATCAGTAGTGGACCCTGGAATCATCGGATGTTTCGGCCATTAACACTAGACATCCTCTTCCAAGGAAGGCCCTCCCAAGGTTGATCACGCCTTGGAGTGTGTCATCAATTAAATAAGATAATAGTAATTAATTAATGCCTTTCTGGGCTTTAATTTTTAAAGTTTCCTAATAGTAATTAAATAATGCCTTTCTGGGCTTTAATTTTTAAAGTTTCCAAGAGGCCAATCGGGCCCTGTCAGGTTCAATCGCCTTTTAGAGAGTTAATTAGGCCCTATTTGGGTTCATGGCAATCTAACGTATGTCCGTGACTTTGAGAATTTCACTCAAGAGCCACCCCGGGCGGTCTGCGCTTGGGGGGACGAAGGCAGTGTCCAAAGGTCGCCTGCGAATGCCCCAGCCGCGGAGACGTGGAGGTCTCCGATTGATTGCATGTCTGCACTTGGGGGGACGAAGGCAGTGCCCGAAGGCCGCCTGCGACTACCCCAGCCACGGAGACGCGGAGGTCTCCGATTGATTGCATGATCCATATGTCCTGCCTAACTCACAATTATTAGCTTTAGTTTAGAGTATTAATATCATCTCATAAATGCTTCTCCTTCAGTCGTTTCCTATATTTGTTATTATGTATTCTCACATACCTGCACCTTGTCCTTCGAATGAGGCCTCCTCCCTGGTCTGTCTGCCACCTGCTCCCTGTGCTCCATGTGCTCTGCCTGGTCTGACTTCCCGGTTCCCATCATGCACTTGATCGATCTCCAGGGCAACCACTGTTGTGTCCTTGAACTGCCATCATTAGCTTTAGCCATAGCATAATGTTAGCTTCCATATTAGCATCCATGAAACTCAATATAAAGTTGACTAGTCCCATGTACAAATTGTACTTTATCATGTGTCACTGTCATACAATTGTTAGCATTAGCTTAGCACCATGGCTTTCTTGTTAGCATTAGCTTAGCACTTTAGCTTTCTTTGTTTTTATTGTTTTAATGGCACCCCCTTCTCACATTCCTTTTTTGGTTTTCTTTGTTTTTATTGTTTTGATGGCACCCCCTCATCATATTTCCTTTCCAGCATCAGCTAAGCACCTTGGCTTTCTTGTTAGCAATGGCTTAGCACTCTAGCTTTCTTTGTTTTTATTGTTTTAATGGCACCCCCATCTCACATTCCTTTTTTGGTTTTCTTTGTTTTTATTGTTTTAATGGCACCCCCTCATCATATTTCCTTTCCAGCATCAGCTAAGCACCTTGGCTTTCTTGTTAGCACTGGCTTAGCACTCTAGCTTTCTTTGTTTTTATTGTTTTTGTTGTTTTAATGGCACCCCCATCTCACATTCCTTTTTTGGTTTTCTTTGTTTTTATTGTTTTAATGGCACCCCCTCATCATATTTCCTTTCCAGCATCAGCTAAGCACCTTGGCTTTCTTGTTAGCAATGGCTTAGCACTCTAGCTTTCTTTGTTTTTATTGTTTTTGTTGTTTTAATGGCACCCCCATCTCACATTCCTTTTTTGGTTTTCTTTGTTTTTATTGTTTTAATGGCACCCCCTCATCATATTTCCTTTCCAGCATTTGTCTTTCTCAAGTGGTTAGGTTTAGGATTGGGAGGGGGTCGGGACACCCCCAGCCCAGTGAAGGAAGCCCCCAGGGAACCCCACACTACCCAGGCGGGTGGTCAGGCGGCACTGGCTGGTTAGGGGAAGATAAAGTTGGGAGACCGGTCCCCGAAGGGGGCCGGGCTCCAATGCACTGTCCATACCTGCCCCCATCCCGGGCGGCAAGGTCCCCCAGGGTTTTTCCTCTTTATTATAATCCTTATTTTATTGTATTATCCTATTATTGTCTCATTAAATTGACATTATTGTATATTTTAATTATTTTTAAGGTAATATTTAAGGACACATCATCAGTAGTGGACCCTGGAATCATCGGATGTTTCGGCCATTAACACTAGACATCCTCTTCCAAGGAAGGCCCTCCCAAGGTTGATCACGCCTTGGAGTGTGTCATCAATTAAATAAGATAATAGTAATTAATTAATGCCTTTCTGGGCTTTAATTTTTAAAGTTTCCTAATAGTAATTAAATAATGCCTTTCTGGGCTTTAATTTTTAAAGTTTCCAAGAGGCCAATCGGGCCCTGTCAGGTTCAATCGCCTTTTAGAGAGTTAATTAGGCCCTATTTGGGTTCATGGCAATCTAACGTATGTCCGTGACTTTGAGAATTTCACTCAAGAGCCACCCCGGGCGGTCTGCGCTTGGGGGGACGAAGGCAGTGTCCAAAGGTCGCCTGCGAATGCCCCAGCCGCGGAGACGTGGAGGTCTCCGATTGATTGCATGTCTGCACTTGGGGGGACGAAGGCAGTGCCCGAAGGCCGCCTGCGACTACCCCAGCCACGGAGACGTGGAGGTCTCCGATTGATTGCATGATCCATATGTCCTGCCTAACTCACAATTATTAGCTTTAGTTTAGAGTATTAATATCATCTCATAAATGCTTCTCCTTCAGTCGTTTCCTATATTTGTTATTATGTATTCTCACATACCTGCACCTTGTCCTTCGAATGAGGCCTCCTCCCTGGTCTGTCTGCCACCTGCTCCCTGTGCTCCATGTGCTCTGCCTGGTCTGACTTCCCGGTTCCCATCATGCACTTGATCGATCTCCAGGGCAACCACTGTTGTGTCCTTGAACTGCCATCATTAGCTTTAGCCATAGCATAATGTTAGCTTCCATATTAGCATCCATGAAACTCAATATAAAGTTGACTAGTCCCATGTACAAATTGTACTTTATCATGTGTCACTGTCATACAATTGTTAGCATTAGCTTAGCACCATGGCTTTCTTGTTAGCATTAGCTTAGCACTTTAGCTTTCTTTGTTTTTATTGTTTTAATGGCACCCCCTTCTCACATTCCTTTTTTGGTTTTCTTTGTTTTTATTGTTTTGATGGCACCCCCTCATCATATTTCCTTTCCAGCATCAGCTAAGCACCTTGGCTTTCTTGTTAGCAATGGCTTAGCACTCTAGCTTTCTTTGTTTTTATTGTTTTAATGGCACCCCCATCTCACATTCCTTTTTTGGTTTTCTTTGTTTTTATTGTTTTAATGGCACCCCCTCATCATATTTCCTTTCCAGCATCAGCTAAGCACCTTGGCTTTCTTGTTAGCACTGGCTTAGCACTCTAGCTTTCTTTGTTTTTATTGTTTTTGTTGTTTTAATGGCACCCCCATCTCACATTCCTTTTTTGGTTTTCTTTGTTTTTATTGTTTTAATGGCACCCCCTCATCATATTTCCTTTCCAGCATCAGCTAAGCACCTTGGCTTTCTTGTTAGCAATGGCTTAGCACTCTAGCTTTCTTTGTTTTTATTGTTTTTGTTGTTTTAATGGCACCCCCATCTCACATTCCTTTTTTGGTTTTCTTTGTTTTTATTGTTTTAATGGCACCCCCTCATCATATTTCCTTTCCAGCATTTGTCTTTCTCAAGTGGTTAGGTTTAGGATTGGGAGGGGGTCGGGACACCCCCAGCCCAGTGAAGGAAGCCCCCAGGGAACCCCACACTACCCAGGCGGGTGGTCAGGCGGCACTGGCTGGTTAGGGGAAGATAAAGTTGGGAGACCGGTCCCCGAAGGGGGCCGGGCTCCAATGCACTGTCCATACCTGCCCCCATCCCGGGCGGCAAGGTCCCCCAGGGTTTTTCCTCTTTATTATAATCCTTATTTTATTGTATTATCCTATTATTGTCTCATTAAATTGACATTATTGTATATTTTAATTATTTTTAAGGTAATATTTAAGGACACATCATCAGTAGTGGACCCTGGAATCATCGGATGTTTCGGCCATTAACACTAGACATCCTCTTCCAAGGAAGGCCCTCCCAAGGTTGATCACGCCTTGGAGTGTGTCATCAATTAAATAAGATAATAGTAATTAATTAATGCCTTTCTGGGCTTTAATTTTTAAAGTTTCCTAATAGTAATTAAATAATGCCTTTCTGGGCTTTAATTTTTAAAGTTTCCAAGAGGCCAATCGGGCCCTGTCAGGTTCAATCGCCTTTTAGAGAGTTAATTAGGCCCTATTTGGGTTCATGGCAATCTAACGTATGTCCGTGACTTTGAGAATTTCACTCAAGAGCCACCCCGGGCGGTCTGCGCTTGGGGGGACGAAGGCAGTGTCCAAAGGTCGCCTGCGAATGCCCCAGCCGCGGAGACGTGGAGGTCTCCGATTGATTGCATGTCTGCACTTGGGGGGACGAAGGCAGTGCCCGAAGGCCGCCTGCGACTACCCCAGCCACGGAGACGCGGAGGTCTCCGATTGATTGCATGATCCATATGTCCTGCCTAACTCACAATTATTAGCTTTAGTTTAGAGTATTAATATCATCTCATAAATGCTTCTCCTTCAGTCGTTTCCTATATTTGTTATTATGTATTCTCACATACCTGCACCTTGTCCTTCGAATGAGGCCTCCTCCCTGGTCTGTCTGCCACCTGCTCCCTGTGCTCCATGTGCTCTGCCTGGTCTGACTTCCTGGTTCCCATCATGCACTTGATCGATCTCCAGGGCAACCACTGTTGTGTCCTTGAACTGCCATCATTAGCTTTAGCCATAGCATAATGTTAGCTTCCATATTAGCATCCATGAAACTCAATATAAAGTTGACTAGTCCCATGTACAAATTGTACTTTATCATGTGTCACTGTCATACAATTGTTAGCATTAGCTTAGCACCATGGCTTTCTTGTTAGCATTAGCTTAGCACTTTAGCTTTCTTTGTTTTTATTGTTTTAATGGCACCCCCTTCTCACATTCCTTTTTTGGTTTTCTTTGTTTTTATTGTTTTGATGGCACCCCCTCATCATATTTCCTTTCCAGCATCAGCTAAGCACCTTGGCTTTCTTGTTAGCAATGGCTTAGCACTCTAGCTTTCTTTGTTTTTATTGTTTTAATGGCACCCCCATCTCACATTCCTTTTTTGGTTTTCTTTGTTTTTATTGTTTTAATGGCACCCCCTCATCATATTTCCTTTCCAGCATCAGCTAAGCACCTTGGCTTTCTTGTTAGCACTGGCTTAGCACTCTAGCTTTCTTTGTTTTTATTGTTTTTGTTGTTTTAATGGCACCCCCATCTCACATTCCTTTTTTGGTTTTCTTTGTTTTTATTGTTTTAATGGCACCCCCTCATCATATTTCCTTTCCAGCATCAGCTAAGCACCTTGGCTTTCTTGTTAGCAATGGCTTAGCACTCTAGCTTTCTTTGTTTTTATTGTTTTTGTTGTTTTAATGGCACCCCCATCTCACATTCCTTTTTTGGTTTTCTTTGTTTTTATTGTTTTAATGGCACCCCCTCATCATATTTCCTTTCCAGCATTTGTCTTTCTCAAGTGGTTAGGTTTAGGATTGGGAGGGGGTCGGGACACCCCCAGCCCAGTGAAGGAAGCCCCCAGGGAACCCCACACTACCCAGGCGGGTGGTCAGGCGGCACTGGCTGGTTAGGGGAAGATAAAGTTGGGAGACCGGTCCCCGAAGGGGGCCGGGCTCCAATGCACTGTCCATACCTGCCCCCATCCCGGGCGGCAAGGTCCCCCAGGGTTTTTCCTCTTTATTATAATCCTTATTTTATTGTATTATCCTATTATTGTCTCATTAAATTGACATTATTGTATATTTTAATTATTTTTAAGGTAATATTTAAGGACACATCATCAGTAGTGGACCCTGGAATCATCGGATGTTTCGGCCATTAACACTAGACATCCTCTTCCAAGGAAGGCCCTCCCAAGGTTGATCACGCCTTGGAGTGTGTCATCAATTAAATAAGATAATAGTAATTAATTAATGCCTTTCTGGGCTTTAATTTTTAAAGTTTCCTAATAGTAATTAAATAATGCCTTTCTGGGCTTTAATTTTTAAAGTTTCCAAGAGGCCAATCGGGCCCTGTCAGGTTCAATCGCCTTTTAGAGAGTTAATTAGGCCCTATTTGGGTTCATGGCAATCTAACGTATGTCCGTGACTTTGAGAATTTCACTCAAGAGCCACCCCGGGTGGTCTGCGCTTGGGGGGACGAAGGCAGTGTCCAAAGGTCGCCTGCGAATGCCCCAGCCGCGGAGACGTGGAGGTCTCCGATTGATTGCATGTCTGCACTTGGGGGGACGAAGGCAGTGCCCGAAGGCCGCCTGCGACTACCCCAGCCACGGAGACGCGGAGGTCTCCGATTGATTGCATGATCCATATGTCCTGCCTAACTCACAATTATTAGCTTTAGTTTAGAGTATTAATATCATCTCATAAATGCTTCTCCTTCAGTCGTTTCCTATATTTGTTATTATGTATTCTCACATACCTGCACCTTGTCCTTCGAATGAGGCCTCCTCCCTGGTCTGTCTGCCACCTGCTCCCTGTGCTCCATGTGCTCTGCCTGGTCTGACTTCCCGGTTCCCATCATGCACTTGATCGATCTCCAGGGCAACCACTGTTGTGTCCTTGAACTGCCATCATTAGCTTTAGCCATAGCATAATGTTAGCTTCCATATTAGCATCCATGAAACTCAATATAAAGTTGACTAGTCCCATGTACAAATTGTACTTTATCATGTGTCACTGTCATACAATTGTTAGCATTAGCTTAGCACCATGGCTTTCTTGTTAGCATTAGCTTAGCACTTTAGCTTTCTTTGTTTTTATTGTTTTAATGGCACCCCCTTCTCACATTCCTTTTTTGGTTTTCTTTGTTTTTATTGTTTTGATGGCACCCCCTCATCATATTTCCTTTCCAGCATCAGCTAAGCACCTTGGCTTTCTTGTTAGCAATGGCTTAGCACTCTAGCTTTCTTTGTTTTTATTGTTTTAATGGCACCCCCATCTCACATTCCTTTTTTGGTTTTCTTTGTTTTTATTGTTTTAATGGCACCCCCTCATCATATTTCCTTTCCAGCATCAGCTAAGCACCTTGGCTTTCTTGTTAGCACTGGCTTAGCACTCTAGCTTTCTTTGTTTTTATTGTTTTTGTTGTTTTAATGGCACCCCCATCTCACATTCCTTTTTTGGTTTTCTTTGTTTTTATTGTTTTAATGGCACCCCCTCATCATATTTCCTTTCCAGCATCAGCTAAGCACCTTGGCTTTCTTGTTAGCAATGGCTTAGCACTCTAGCTTTCTTTGTTTTTATTGTTTTTGTTGTTTTAATGGCACCCCCATCTCACATTCCTTTTTTGGTTTTCTTTGTTTTTATTGTTTTAATGGCACCCCCTCATCATATTTCCTTTCCAGCATTTGTCTTTCTCAAGTGGTTAGGTTTAGGATTGGGAGGGGGTCGGGACACCCCCAGCCCAGTGAAGGAAGCCCCCAGGGAACCCCACACTACCCAGGCGGGTGGTCAGGCGGCACTGGCTGGTTAGGGGAAGATAAAGTTGGGAGACCGGTCCCCGAAGGGGGCCGGGCTCCAATGCACTGTCCATACCTGCCCCCATCCCGGGCGGCAAGGTCCCCCAGGGTTTTTCCTCTTTATTATAATCCTTATTTTATTGTATTATCCTATTATTGTCTCATTAAATTGACATTATTGTATATTTTAATTATTTTTAAGGTAATATTTAAGGACACATCATCAGTAGTGGACCCTGGAATCATCGGATGTTTCGGCCATTAACACTAGACATCCTCTTCCAAGGAAGGCCCTCCCAAGGTTGATCACGCCTTGGAGTGTGTCATCAATTAAATAAGATAATAGTAATTAATTAATGCCTTTCTGGGCTTTAATTTTTAAAGTTTCCTAATAGTAATTAAATAATGCCTTTCTGGGCTTTAATTTTTAAAGTTTCCAAGAGGCCAATCGGGCCCTGTCAGGTTCAATCGCCTTTTAGAGAGTTAATTAGGCCCTATTTGGGTTCATGGCAATCTAACGTATGTCCGTGACTTTGAGAATTTCACTCAAGAGCCACCCCGGGCGGTCTGCGCTTGGGGGGACGAAGGCAGTGTCCAAAGGTCGCCTGCGAATGCCCCAGCCGCGGAGACGTGGAGGTCTCCGATTGATTGCATGTCTGCACTTGGGGGGACGAAGGCAGTGCCCGAAGGCCGCCTGCGACTACCCCAGCCACGGAGACGCGGAGGTCTCCGATTGATTGCATGATCCATATGTCCTGCCTAACTCACAATTATTAGCTTTAGTTTAGAGTATTAATATCATCTCATAAATGCTTCTCCTTCAGTCGTTTCCTATATTTGTTATTATGTATTCTCACATACCTGCACCTTGTCCTTCGAATGAGGCCTCCTCCCTGGTCTGTCTGCCACCTGCTCCCTGTGCTCCATGTGCTCTGCCTGGTCTGACTTCCTGGTTCCCATCATGCACTTGATCGATCTCCAGGGCAACCACTGTTGTGTCCTTGAACTGCCATCATTAGCTTTAGCCATAGCATAATGTTAGCTTCCATATTAGCATCCATGAAACTCAATATAAAGTTGACTAGTCCCATGTACAAATTGTACTTTATCATGTGTCACTGTCATACAATTGTTAGCATTAGCTTAGCACCATGGCTTTCTTGTTAGCATTAGCTTAGCACTTTAGCTTTCTTTGTTTTTATTGTTTTAATGGCACCCCCTTCTCACATTCCTTTTTTGGTTTTCTTTGTTTTTATTGTTTTGATGGCACCCCCTCATCATATTTCCTTTCCAGCATCAGCTAAGCACCTTGGCTTTCTTGTTAGCAATGGCTTAGCACTCTAGCTTTCTTTGTTTTTATTGTTTTAATGGCACCCCCATCTCACATTCCTTTTTTGGTTTTCTTTGTTTTTATTGTTTTAATGGCACCCCCTCATCATATTTCCTTTCCAGCATCAGCTAAGCACCTTGGCTTTCTTGTTAGCACTGGCTTAGCACTCTAGCTTTCTTTGTTTTTATTGTTTTTGTTGTTTTAATGGCACCCCCATCTCACATTCCTTTTTTGGTTTTCTTTGTTTTTATTGTTTTAATGGCACCCCCTCATCATATTTCCTTTCCAGCATCAGCTAAGCACCTTGGCTTTCTTGTTAGCAATGGCTTAGCACTCTAGCTTTCTTTGTTTTTATTGTTTTTGTTGTTTTAATGGCACCCCCATCTCACATTCCTTTTTTGGTTTTCTTTGTTTTTATTGTTTTAATGGCACCCCCTCATCATATTTCCTTTCCAGCATTTGTCTTTCTCAAGTGGTTAGGTTTAGGATTGGGAGGGGGTCGGGACACCCCCAGCCCAGTGAAGGAAGCCCCCAGGGAACCCCACACTACCCAGGCGGGTGGTCAGGCGGCACTGGCTGGTTAGGGGAAGATAAAGTTGGGAGACCGGTCCCCGAAGGGGGCCGGGCTCCAATGCACAGACCATACCTGCTCCCATCCCAGGCATCCAGGACCCCCCCCAGGGTGGAGTTCCAAATGGAATGTCATAGATGCGGTTCGAGAGGTGGGGGGAGGAGGGGTGTAGAGGTTAGGTTTAGGGTCCACTCAAGGGGTGGGGGATGACCACCCTCGTGTCCAATCAGGGTGACAAGTGGTTAGGTTTAGGGCAGGAGGCCAAATTATTATAGGGGTCATTGAGGTTAGGGTCAGGGTAGGTTTCAGGGCCAAGATGTTCCCCCGTGAGGCATGAAAGAAGCCGAGGTCCCAAGTGCAGTGACAAAATGTCCATCAGTACACACATAAAAAAATATTGAAATATTAACTATATACATGGTGTTGGATTAATACCTCCTAAAACCCTTTTCGTTGAGGCCATGTGGATAAACTGTATTTAGTTTAGCTATCCACATCCTCTCAGCTCTCCATCTCTGTTGTGTTGTCCACCTTGAATTGATTTGAATGGCCGTCGCTGAGACAGAATCCCAGCCATGCAATAAAAAGTGTTTAACAAGGTGAGTGTGAGTGTTCTTTTTCCGTGTGATGTTGTACCTGTGTTGAGTGAATCTGGTGAGCAGTGTGTTACCAGTTTCTCCCACATACTGGATCCCACATCTCTTACATGTAACTAAATACACACAATTTTTGGACCTCGGGGTCCCTTTGCACAGTGACAGAAAAACCTGGTCATTGGAGTGACTGCGCACCAATCTGTGATGCTGGAAAAATTGTCCTTGATCTCTCCGCCTAGGCACAGAGAGAGGCGCGATTTGGGCTCGAATGAGGAGATCACCCAGATTCTTATGTCTCCTGAAGGCAGCAATCACCTTGTGATTATGGAGTGTCTGTACATCTCGAGACAGGTTCTGGAAATTGTTCTTAATAGCCCTGACCAATTTGCAGGTGCAAGGGGCATATGTGATGACCACTGGAAGTAAAGGGGAAACATCAATTGGTTTTGTCAGTAAAAATGATTTGAAGCACCTCCTTAAGAAAGACCAATGGTACCCTCTAGTGGAGAGAGCAGAGAATAGGGTCTTGACAGCAGTTCCAAAATCAGACTTCTGTGTGCAGATTCTGTGGAATCTTAACAGCTGAGATTTGATAATTCCTGCAAATGTGTGTTTGGGATGAAAGCTTGTTTTATATAGTAGGGCATGAGTGTCTGTGGGTTTAAAGAATACCTTTATGTCCAATTTGTGATCATTTGTGAAATTTGTGCCCTTAAAGGTGGTTGTGTCAAGAAAATCAATAGAGGTCTTGCTGATGGTTGATTTAAGCTTAATAGAAGCGTTGTGGTCATTTAAAGTTTTAAGAAATATCTCAAAGTCCTGCTCAGAATGTTGCCAGACACCCCATATGTCGTCCAGAAAGCGGTAATAATGCAGTGGCTTCTTTATGCATTTATCTAGTGCAGCAGTTTCCCACTCTGCCATGAAGATGTTTGCATATGCTGGGGCAAACTTTTTCCCCATAGCCGTCCCCTTGATTTGTAGATAGAAGTCACCATTGAATTCAAAATCGTTCCTTGTGAGGTTTATTTCTAAAAGTTGTAGTAATTCTTTTTCCGGCCTTTTCTTATCCGGGTATCTTTGAAAGACTCTCTTAATGGAGTCAATGCCTTCACCAATGTCAATGTTTGTGTAAAGGCTGTCAATATCTATGGAAAACAGAAAAGCATCAATGGGGACTTCTATTTGCTTCACTTTATCCACAAAATCATATGTATCTTTAATATAGCTTGCATGTTTTGTGGATAAAGGAGTCAGGAAATAGTCCAGGTATTCAGCTGTATAATATGTCTCACTATCACAGTCTGAAACGATTGGTCGCCCTGGGGGCACCTGAAAGGGGACACTCCATTTCGCCGGATCCTTGTGGATCTTAGGCAGCATGTAAAAAAGCCTTCCTCTTGGCTCAGCGGAGCCCAGTAAATAGTTCTTTTGTTTTAGGTTTATAAATTTCTTTTGGTTCAAATTATTAATAATCTTTTCCACCAGTGGTACTGTTTCGTGGTAAATGGGTTTTTTTAGTTTCAAATAATATGTTTTGTCGTTCAATTGTCTGTAGCCTTCCTCCAAATACTGTTCTCTGTCCAAAATCACGACTGCGCTTCCTTTGTCTGCTGGTTTAATGATAATTTGTTTGTTTCCTTTTAATTCTGTTAGGGCCTTTATCTCTTCTACTGTCAAATTGGACTTAATTCGTCCTATGTTAAAGTGGTTTTGAAAATATTCATTATCTGTTTTGATCAAATTAAGAATTTGGGGTGGAAGCTGAGCATTGGGTGGTGACCAGTATGATTTTGGAGTGAAGGGCTGAGATCGAGTCTCATTTTTATCTCCATAAAAGGCAGCCAATTTGATCCTCCTATGGTACTGCTGAATGTCATATTTACACTGTAAATGTAGATTTTTGTTATAGCCTTTTGTGGGGATAAAAGTCAGGCCTCTATTCAGTAGGGTCCGCTGAGCAATGGAAGGACGGAATTTTTTGGACAAGTTCATGACACCATTTACAACATGTAAATCACTTGACCCCTCCCGTGTCAGGCTTATGGGGATTCCCCATTTACATACTTCTCCCAGTGCTGAAGCATTGCCTCTGCAGTTTCATGCGACCAGTGAACATCATCATCTTCTGTGGAGAAGCTGTCTGGGGTGAGGGCTGGAATGTGTTCTTTTAAACCTGTAATAAAGGTGTTCATATGCAGCAAAGTGTCCTGTTCGATCTGAGGGAGAGCAGAAGAAAAGTTAACCTCAGGCACATAAATGTCTGCCTCAGGGAATTTCTCCCGGGCTGCCTTTAGCACTCTCTTTAGTTCTAGAACAGGCACATTTTTGTCTCTCTGGGACCTGTTATTAATGCCAAAGGACAGGATCAGATGTGTCACCGTAGTGTCAATAGTGGCCTTCTGTAGGATGAACTCTGCATGCCACCATTTGGCACCCGGGAAACCGTCAATCTGAAGGCTGTCGGCTGCAAAGGGAGGCAATTTGCTAACATTGGAATCGCCGACGATGAGCCAGGGGTCCCTGACGTGTAGATGCCAGTCTGTCAGTTTCCTGTATGTGTTGGGATGTCTGGTCGGGGTCCGCACCTGCTGTCCCGGTGAGGTTGGTGAAGAAGGAAGAGATGGTGGAGAAGATGGTGATCCTTCTGCTGGCTGAATCTGGAGCCGAGTTTGCACACAGGAGCTGAGTCTGTCTAAACCGCTGCGAGGTGGGCCCTGGTGAGAAGCTGTTTGTGGTTTCAACACCTTCACAGGGCCAATGCGTCTTGCCTTAGGGGTTAGGGTTAGGGTTAGGGGTTAGGTTAGGGGCCTATTGATCTTGTACAGTCACTGTTGTGAGTCCGGTGCACTGGCAACAGCTGCCTGGTCACTGTCACTCATGTCTCACCCCTTGTGGCAAACCAGTCTATTATCACTCTCATTAGAGGAAGAAAAATTTAATTGAAGACACAATATTCTTTTTTTTGCCCCAGCATGTACCTCTCCAGCTTTTATTGTCATGTCAAGAGTCTCACAAAACAGCAATAATTGTCAATACAATTGAAAGGGAGCAATTCAGACTGCGTTCAGGCCCCGTGGATGTTGAGTTCGCAGTCTGGAAATCCACAATCTCTCATATCTCCTCCTCTGGCCCTCCGTCCATGTCGCACAGGTTTGAAGTCCCGTTATACTCAGATGTTGTAATGTGTGAATTTGGAAATGCAATACTAGTGGAGTGTCCAGTCCATTCCTCTCAATATTGTAAATATGTTGTTTTAACCTCTCCAACAGAGTTTGACCTGTTTCACCCACATAGAGTAAACAGCATTCTTCGCAACAGATGCAATAAACGATGTTGCTCGTGTTTAGGGACATTCTCTGTAAGATGGGTGCCCCTATTTTCCCATAAGGATTATACAAGAACCGTTTCGGTTTAAAGGCCCAATGATTGGGTTTCCCCGATCTTATACGTCTCATCTGTTCTGGCAACTTGGCCCTAACGAGCATATCTCTCAGATTCTTGTTCCTCCTGTGGGCTGAAATCACTCTGCAGTCTTGGAGTCGTATCAAACCAGAGGTGTATTTCTTAAAATTTGTTTTGAGTTGATGATGCAATGGTAGATAAGAACGCGAGTAAGTGGTAACTAGTGGCATAAGTCTGTTCTGTTCTCCCTGTTGTATCTGATTTTGAGTCTGATTTCCCCTCATTGTATTAGAGTTTAGTCCAGCAAGGGTGCTGCTCTTAATTGTTCTAAGGAACCTACTAGAATATCCCCTCTTCCTGAGGCTCCGGAATAATATGCCAATTGCATCCTGAAGATCTGATTCCTTTGAAGAAATTCTATAGAACCTGATGATTTGGGACTTTATGATACCCTTAAAAGTGTGTTTGGGATGGTAGCTGCTCTTGTGCAAGAGAGCATGGCAATCTGTAGGTTTAAAATAAACCTTAGTGGAAATTTTCAGATTTTGACCCAGTTGTTCTAAAAATACTGTCGTGTCCAAGAAATTGACCTGTATTGGATGTATTTCATATTTAACTTTAATGGAGGGATGATGACTATTCAAGATGTTGATAAATTCAGTGAATTTATGTTCACCATGGGGCCACGCCCCTATGATGTCATCTAAGAACCTGAAATAGAAGGTTGGTTTATGCGGACACTTTCTCAGGGCCTCACATTCCCATTGGCTCATATATAGGTTAGCATAAGAAGGGGCATATCTATGTCCCATAGCTGTACCCTGAACCTGTAAATATTGTCTCCCCGCAAATTCAAAATCATTACACCTCAAACAGATTTCCAACAGCTGCAAGAGTTCTGCGTCCGGTCTCTTAGGATCTGGATACTGTTCCAAGATATTTTTTATTGTGCTTAAACCTAATTCTGTATTAATGTTTGTATAAAGACTTTCAATATCAATTGTGAAGAGTTGCGTATTTATTGGTAATCGTATTGGTTTGATAAGTTCCAAGAAGTGATATGTATCTTTCAAATAGCTAGGATGTTTAACCGAGAGAGGTCCCAGAAAGTGATCTATATAGAGGGAGATGTTATAAGTCGCGCTACTACAGTCCGATACAATGGGCCTCCCTGACGGGATCACGTTTGGTACTGTCCACGTCTGGGGATCTTTATGGATCTTCGGAAGGAGGTAAAACTGTCTATTCCGAGGTTCATCTGGGCCATATAGAAAATCCCTTTGTTTTGCAGTAATATATTTTTTATTATATAATTTACTCACAATACTACGAACTTGGAATTGTGTGTTTTGTTGAATACTATTCTCAATAGCTCTGTAGTATTTGCCATTAGCCAGCTGTCTATTAGCTTCCAGAACATATTGATGTTTATCCAAAATCACAATCTTGGAACCCTTATCTGCTGGTTTAAAAATAATGTTTTTATTTTGTTGAAGTTCCTTAATCACTTCCATGTCCTCACCTCCAACACCATCAGTACCCCTGCTCCACGGTCGGAATCCAGCAGAATCCCGCAAGTCGGCTTCAATTAACTTTCTCACTCTCTCATCCAACTGGCCCCAAGTGGGTTCCCAATTGGATGGTAGCGTAAGACGAGTCCTACAGTCCCCATCCTTTTTATCCTCACCAAAATGGTCCAAGAGTTTAATCCTCCTGTGATATAAGGAAATATCCCTCCATAACTCCTCCCTATCTAGTGTATTTGGGGTTGGAATGTAAGAAAGCCCTTTCTCCAATAGTTCTATTTGTCGCACAGTGGGTCGGAATAAGGTTGATAAATTTAATATATTACTCCCCTCAGCACACCAACCGTGTTTAGAGGATTTCAAATCATGTATCCCATCTGTGGGTGAATCAGAGTCCAATTGAATACTATTAGGTGGATCAGTGAAAGACTGTAAACGGAAGATGGAAGACTGTTTCTCCCTATAGTGGTCCCGAGTAAGGTCTGAAGGGCGATCCCCCATATTAGGCTCAATAGGAGTTAAAAATCCAATTTCAATTCACTGCACCAATGCTTGAATATTCGCCCCGCCGTTTCCTGAGTCCAGTGGATGTTATCTGTGACCGTATGGAATTGGTCCTCGGCTATACGGCTTATTACAGGCAAACGCTTCAGCGCGAAGTCATTAACAATGTCTAAGTTGTATTTCTGCTCCTGAGGTAGAAGGTGCGAATAGTTAATCAGTGGGAAATAAATATTCGCATTGGGGAAAACAGACTGAGCCTTCCTGTAGAGCATTCTAAGTTGTTTTATGGATGTTTTATGTGGGTCCTGGTCTCTATTGTTAATACCCACCGACAGCACCACCAGCTTCACCAGTGCATGCGGAGGGGTTTTTTCCAGGATCTGATTAAAGTGATAGAACGACGCGCCTGGATAACTATCAACCTGAATCTCTCCTGAGCAATGTGGTGGCATACGATAGAGGTTAGAATCCCCCAGAAACCAAATTGGTTTGTTACATTTAAATTGCCAATCCATGATCTTTCTCCCTTTTCGGGCCTTATGGGTATTCGGAAAATGTACATATTTGTCTTTCTCTCTTTCAGTCATTTGATTTGAGTTGTTTAGTTTTTGATGTAAGGTTGCCGCTGACACATTTAGGGAGCCCGCAACAAGAGTAATTTTTGGGTCAGATGAGGTCGTTTGCGTCCCACAGTCGGCATTATTGCCCTTGACCGGGCCCTGCATCATCATGTTGTTATTTCCCGTTACTCTTTTAGCGGTGTCTCGCTCTCCTGTTCTTGTGTCCATTACAGCGGCACTCCCTTCAGTCTGTAACCTGTATTTTACTGCTGTGGCAGTAGAATGAGAGAGAAGATGATGGTGAGTGCCACTCTCCTGGTCAAGGCCATGGATTTGTAAATCCGGGTCATTCTGAGAGACCACCACATTGCTCCTAACCTGTGTAGGCTGGTGAAGAGATACATTAGTAAGTTTTGTGAATCTCGGATGATGTTTATTTGGTCTTATATTGCCCTCGCTTTTATTGAGTTTACCAGCTGTTTCGATCCGATTACCCATATCTGTTGTAAAGTCACTATCAAATGTTGGAAAGGGAGGTCTATTTTCTGTCTCCCTATGTTGTTGATCTCTCTCCTCCACAACTCCTTGTCGTGAAGGCTGTAGGGTGGGGGGTGGAGAGACAGACCTCTTTTGGCTTCTATCAGCTTCACATGTCCCTGAATGGACCTGGGTGGGTGCAGCCAAATTATTTTCCTTGATTGTGGATATTGGTATTATAGGGGAGAGGGTTCGATTACGGGTCACCTCTAATGGCCCATTCATATGAGGGTCTGTTGTTAGTTCCTCTCCATACGGAGTGGACTGAGAGTCCCGTAGGGGTGGCTGGACCCTATCTAGGCCCTGGCTGTTCCTCCCTCTATCATCTAAGGCCGCAGCCGTTGGTCTAATCTGCTTCTCAACTATCACTTTAGGGTAGAGGGACCGGTGATGTTCTCGTTCTAGTCTTTGTAATGGTGGAAAGTCTCCTTCACTATCTATGTCAAAGTCTGATGTTGAGTTTCCCTCCAGTGACCTATCAGGGAATGATTCTGCATACACTGACCTATCAAGTGATTCTCCCTCCCCTGAGAAGAAGTTCTGTATAGTTTCCACAGTAGATTGAGTTAGTCTGGCCTTATATCTTTTTCCTGCCCAAGCAATTGCGATTCGAAGAGCATTTTCATTAAAGGCAAGGTTGGCATAGTTTGTAATCACATTAATATAGTGTTCTTGCAGCGCCAGTAAGTTGTTTTCTAACCACTGTTTAGTGTTCCTCTCTACTGCCCTATGAACCTCCTCAGAAGGTGAGGCTGGTTTAATGAAACTTGTGAGTTTAGTCACTTGTTTTGCCATCCCTCTTGGTGGATCTTTGTTTGCAATAGCTGAGTCTATGATTGCTTTATGATGAATTGCCTGTATTAATTTAAAATATTGTTTGGTCAACTGCCTGGTTTGAACATCCAAAGGTTGATAATTAGTAGATTGCTTGATTTGTCTAGGAAATCGAATCCCATTTCTATTCTTTTCCCTCCCCCTCTGCTCCCTCCCGTTCCTATTTCTATTGTGTATATTTGTCTGTGTGTCTGTGTCAAATCTCTCTGTCCGGCTGAAGTGGGCCGCTCCAGACCTGTTGGAAAAAGCCATAGTCAGTAGGAGGCCTACCTGGATGTGTCTGAAGGGTTCCTGAGCCGCCTTCTTCCAGAAATATGGAAACCTCTGGGCCTCTGTAGTCCTGGAGTGGAAAATCTGTCCTCAGATGGAAAAGGTTAGTTCCCACTCACAGTCACATTTGTGCTTGAAATAATCCCACAAGGAAGAAGTCTCTATTGCTTTCTTTAAGTTCAAAAAAAGAGTTTTTTTGTTCCTTCTCGTCCTAATCCACTTGTTTTCAGAATGGTTTTTCTTCTCTGTTAGGCTGAGAGGAATTTGCAGGCCGGCGAGATAAAGAGCCTCATACTGACATATTTAAAATCCAATTTATTTAACTGTATAGGATTAAAATCATTTAGATAAAAAATCAAAAGCCAAATTTTGGCAACTTACAGCTAGAAATCTGGGCTAAGGTCTAAAGTTTTGGCCCAATTCAGTCTTTTCTCCCTTACGTTTCGCAGGACATGCTGCTTCTTCAGAGGGATACACAGAGAGAGATGCACAGGTGTAATGATTTAAGGTCTTGAGGGTGGGAACCAAGTCCCGCCCCCAAAGCCTCAGAGCAAATGGAGATTGGTACATTCCATTTTCTCTTTCCTTAAGAGTGAGTCCTCATCTGATGAGACTTAAAGACATAAGGAGTTAATGAAGTAAATTAAGAAATTAAAAATAAAGAAATAAACGGTTTTTTCAATTAAAAAAGGAGAAAAAAAAGGGAAAGGGGAGTGGGATGGGAGGGGAAATAAACCAAAAAGGTTAGGGATTGAAATGGTTAGGATTAGGATAACAGATCTGGGGAGGGAGAATCACCAGTTTATTTTCAAAAAACAATTGGCAGGATTCAAATTAGTGTTTCACATACATCAAGGAGCCTCTGATGGTGCTGTCGGAATGGGCCAGAGACATGGAGGGAGGGCCAATCCAAAAACCTTTTAGGTTTAGGGCAGGAGAGTCAGGTACAAGCGGTTCTATTTTCCTTTTTTCAATGCTTCATATACAACTCATATACACACATTCACACATTCATGCAAACATCATACATATCCACAAGCACACCTGCATATGTACATTATCATGTACCAGATGTTATCTTATTTGCTGCCTTTTAATTAAATCTATAACAAAAAATTCATGTGTGTATGTATCTCCTTCCAAAAAATAAAGTTTATTTACTTCCTGTTCCTTTAATAATGGCATCACTTATAGTCAGTTTCCTTCCATTATACATTCCAGTTAGAGCTCCCAGGGGTTAAACACCACACACAGAAGTTCATATCCATGATTTTATGTTGAAATCTAAGATAATCCCCCTTCGGTTACTCTTACATGATGCTTATACATGATCAAAAGCTAAATGTCTCCCTCAAGTGGCTTTTCTGGGGACAGAATGATTAGAGGTGAAACAGGGTGAGGTGCCCAGGCTTCTGGCATCTGGCTAGGTTAGGTTAGGGGCCTATTGATCTTGTACAGTCACTGTTGTGAGTCCGGTGCACTGGCAACAGCTGCCTGGTCACTGTCACTCATGTCTCACCCCTTGTGGCAAACCAATCTATTATCACTCTCATTAGAGGAAGAAAAATTTAATTGAAGACACAATATTCTTTTTTTTGCCCCAGCATGTACCTCTCCAGCTTTTATTGTCATGTCAAGAGTCTCACAAAACAGCAATAATTGTCAATACAATTGAAAGGGAGCAATTCAGACTGCGTTCAGGCCCCGTGGATGTTGAGTTCGCAGTCTGGAAATCCACAATCTCTCATATCTCCTCCTCTGGCCCTCCGTCCATGTCGCACAGGTTTGAAGTCCCGTTATACTCAGATGTTGTAATGTGTGAATTTGGAAATGCAATACTAGTGGAGTGTCCAGTCCATTCCTCTCAATATTGTAAATATGTTGTTTTAACCTCTCCAACAGAGTTTGACCTGTTTCACCCACATAGAGTAAACAGCATTCTTCGCAACAGATGCAATAAACGATGTTGCTCGTGTTTAGGGACATTCTCTGTAAGATGGGTGCCCCTATTTTCCCATAAGGATTATACAAGAACCGTTTCGGTTTAAAGGCCCAATGATTGGGTTTCCCCGATCTTATACGTCTCATCTGTTCTGGCAACTTGGCCCTAACGAGCATATCTCTCAGATTCTTGTTCCTCCTGTGGGCTGAAATCACTCTGCAGTCTTGGAGTCGTATCAAGCCAGAGGTGTATTTCTTAAAATTTGTTTTGAGTTGATGATGCAATGGTAGATAAGAACGCGAGTAAGTGGTAACTAGTGGCATAAGTCTGTTCTGTTCTCCCTGTTGTATCTGATTTTGAGTCTGATTTCCCCTCATTGTATTAGAGTTTAGTCCAGCAAGGGTGCTGCTCTTAATTGTTCTAAGGAACCTACTAGAATATCCCCTCTTCCTGAGGCTCCGGAATAATATGCCAATTGCATCCTGAAGATCTGATTCCTTTGAAGAAATTCTATAGAACCTGATGATTTGGGACTTTATGATACCCTTAAAAGTGTGTTTGGGATGGTAGCTGCTCTTGTGCAAGAGAGCATGGCAATCTGTAGGTTTAAAATAAACCTTAGTGGAAATTTTCAGATTTTGACCCAGTTGTTCTAAAAATACTGTCGTGTCCAAGAAATTGACCTGTATTGGATGTATTTCATATTTAACTTTAATGGAGGGATGATGACTATTCAAGATGTTGATAAATTCAGTGAATTTATGTTCACCATGGGGCCACGCCCCTATGATGTCATCTAAGAACCTGAAATAGAAGGTTGGTTTATGCGGACACTTTCTCAGGGCCTCACATTCCCATTGGCTCATATATAGGTTAGCATAAGAAGGGGCATATCTATGTCCCATAGCTGTACCCTGAACCTGTAAATATTGTCTCCCCGCAAATTCAAAATCATTACACCTCAAACAGATTTCCAACAGCTGCAAGAGTTCTGCGTCCGGTCTCTTAGGATCTGGATACTGTTCCAAGATATTTTTTATTGTGCTTAAACCTAATTCTGTATTAATGTTTGTATAAAGACTTTCAATATCAATTGTGAAGAGTTGCGTATTTATTGGTAATCGTATTGGTTTGATAAGTTCCAAGAAGTGATATGTATCTTTCAAATAGCTAGGATGTTTAACCGAGAGAGGTCCCAGAAAGTGATCTATATAGAGGGAGATGTTATAAGTCGCGCTACTACAGTCCGATACAATGGGCCTCCCTGACGGGATCACGTTTGGTACTGTCCACGTCTGGGGATCTTTATGGATCTTCGGAAGGAGGTAAAACTGTCTATTCCGAGGTTCATCTGGGCCATATAGAAAATCCCTTTGTTTTGCAGTAATATATTTTTTATTATATAATTTACTCACAATACTACGAACTTGGAATTGTGTGTTTTGTTGAATACTATTCTCAATAGCTCTGTAGTATTTGCCATTAGCCAGCTGTCTATTAGCTTCCAGAACATATTGATGTTTATCCAAAATCACAATCTTGGAACCCTTATCTGCTGGTTTAAAAATAATGTTTTTATTTTGTTGAAGTTCCTTAATCACTTCCATGTCCTCACCTCCAACACCATCAGTACCCCTGCTCCACGGTCGGAATCCAGCAGAATCCCGCAAGTCGGCTTCAATTAACTTTCTCACTCTCTCATCCAACTGGCCCCAAGTGGGTTCCCAATTGGATGGTAGCGTAAGACGAGTCCTACAGTCCCCATCCTTTTTATCCTCACCAAAATGGTCCAAGAGTTTAATCCTCCTGTGATATAAGGAAATATCCCTCCATAACTCCTCCCTATCTAGTGTATTTGGGGTTGGAATGTAAGAAAGCCCTTTCTCCAATAGTTCTATTTGTCGCACAGTGGGTCGGAATAAGGTTGATAAATTTAATATATTACTCCCCTCAGCACACCAACCGTGTTTAGAGGATTTCAAATCATGTATCCCATCTGTGGGTGAATCAGAGTCCAATTGAATACTATTAGGTGGATCAGTGAAAGACTGTAAACGGAAGATGGAAGACTGTTTCTCCCTATAGTGATCCCGAGTAAGGTCTGAAGGGCGATCCCCCATATTAGGCTCAATAGGAGTTAAAAATCCAATTTCAATTCACTGCACCAATGCTTGAATATTCGCCCCGCCGTTTCCTGAGTCCAGTGGATGTTATCTGTGACCGTATGGAATTGGTCCTCGGCAATACGGCTTATTACAGGCAAACGCTTCAGCGCGAAGTCATTAACAATGTCTAAGTTGTATTTCTGCTCCTGAGGTAGAAGGTGCGAATAGTTAATCAGTGGGAAATAGGGTTAGGGTAGGGTTAGGGTTAGGGTTTAGGAAAGAGAAAGGGGACCCAGCAGCCGCTGGACCCCCTTGGAGGCACGCTCACGACGAATGAAGTGGGCAGATGTCCCCCGTTCAAAAAATTGCCCATATAGGGTGATAATTGGCCAACTGCGCATCGTTGGGCCGTCGCGACGTTTCGGCGTAACTTGGCCTTCTTCAAGCTGGCCCAACGTGTCTGTCTGTTTGTGTTTTCTGCCTGTCTTGGCTTTATACTGTCTGTCTCCACCCACTTTGGGTTTTCTGTTTTTTATTTAACTTTCTTTTCTTTCTCAGTTTGCTCTTTAACTTTTCTCTGTTTGTTCTTTAACTTTCTTTGCTTTATACTTCTGTTTCTCAACTTGTTCTTTTTCTCTGTTTGTTCTTTAACTTTCTTTGCTTTATACTTCTGTTTCTCAACTTGTTCTTTTTCTCTGTTTGTTCTTTAACTTTCTTTGCTTTTTCTTACTGTGCTCTCTTTGTTTTTTTTCTGTCCTTCTGTTGTTGTTTATCCTTTTTATATTTTTAAATGGCACCCCCTGCGTTATAGACATCCCGTCCTGTATTTTTCCTGTTTTGGCACCCCCTTCTTATTTATCCTTTCCAGTTCTGTGGCTTTTACGTGTTTCCATTATTTTTTGGCTTTTTTTTATTTTTTATTTTTAGGAGGGAGGGAGGGAGGGTTTTAGGGGTTAGGGTAAGGGCAGGAGGGAAGGAGTGGTTAGGGTTAGGGCAGGGAGGGCGGGTAGGGGAATCACCCACTCCACCGGGACCCGGCCGGTAAGGGTTTAGGAAAGAGAAAGGGGACCCAGCAGCCGCTGGACCCCCTTGGAGGCACGCTCACGACGAATGAAGTGGGCAGATGTCCCCCGTTCAAAAAATTGCCCATATAGGGTGATAATTGGCCAACTGCGCATCGTTGGGCCGTCGCGACGTTTCGGCGTAACTTGGCCTTCTTCAAGCTGGCCCAACGTGTCTGTCTGTTTGTGTTTTCTGCCTGTCTCGGCTTTATACTGTCTGTCTCCACCCACTTTGGGTTTTCTGTTTTTTATTTAACTTTCTTTTCTTTCTCAGTTTGCTCTTTAACTTTTCTCTGTTTGTTCTTTAACTTTCTTTGCTTTATACTTCTGTTTCTCAACTTGTTCTTTTTCTCTGTTTGTTCTTTAACTTTCTTTGCTTTATACTTCTGTTTCTCAACTTGTTCTTTTTCTCTGTTTGTTCTTTAACTTTCTTTGCTTTTTCTTACTGTGCTCTCTTTGTTTTTTTTCTGTCCTTCTGTTGTTGTTTATCCTTTTTATATTTTTAAATGGCACCCCCTGCGTTATAGACATCCCGTCCTGTATTTTTCCTTTTTTGGCACCCCCTTCTTATTTATCCTTTCCAGTTCTGTGGCTTTTACGTGTTTCCATTATTTTTTGGCTTTTTTTTATTTTTTATTTTTAGGAGGGAGGGAGGGAGGGTTTTAGGGGTTAGGGTAAGGGCAGGAGGGAAGGAGTGGTTAGGGTTAGGGCAGGGAGGGCGGGTAGGGGAATCACCCACTCCACCGGGACCCGGCCGGTAAGGGTTTAGGAAAGAGAAAGGGGACCCAGCAGCCGCTGGACCCCCTTGGAGGCATGCTCACGACGAATGAAGTGGGCAGATGTCCCCCGTTCAAAAAATTGCCCATATAGGGTGATAATTGGCCAACTGCGCATCGTTGGGCCGTCGCGACGTTTCGGCGTAACTTGGCCTTCTTCAAGCTGGCCCAACGTGTCTGTCTGTTTGTGTTTTCTGCCTGTCTCGGCTTTATACTGTCTGTCTCCACCCACTTTGGGTTTTCTGTTTTTTATTTAACTTTCTTTTCTTTCTCAGTTTGCTCTTTAACTTTTCTCTGTTTGTTCTTTAACTTTCTTTGCTTTATACTTCTGTTTCTCAACTTGTTCTTTTTCTCTGTTTGTTCTTTAACTTTCTTTGCTTTATACTTCTGTTTCTCAACTTGTTCTTTTTCTCTGTTTGTTCTTTAACTTTCTTTGCTTTTTCTTACTGTGCTCTCTTTGTTTTTTTTCTGTCCTTCTGTTGTTGTTTATCCTTTTTATATTTTTAAATGGCACCCCCTGCGTTATAGACATCCCGTCCTGTATTTTTCCTTTTTTGGCACCCCCTTCTTATTTATCCTTTCCAGTTCTGTGGCTTTTACGTGTTTCCATTATTTTTTGGCTTTTTTTTATTTTTTATTTTTAGGAGGGAGGGAGGGAGGGTTTTAGGGGTTAGGGTAAGGGCAGGAGGGAAGGAGTGGTTAGGGTTAGGGCAGGGAGGGCGGGTAGGGGAATCACCCACTCCACCGGGACCCGGCCGGTAAGGGTTTAGGAAAGAGAAAGGGGACCCAGCAGCCGCTGGACCCCCTTGGAGGCACGCTCACGACGAATGAAGTGGGCAGATGTCCCCCGTTCAAAAAATTGCCCATATAGGGTGATAATTGGCCAACTGCGCATCGTTGGGCCGTCGCGACGTTTCGGCGTAACTTGGCCTTCTTCAAGCTGGCCCAACGTGTCTGTCTGTTTGTGTTTTCTGCCTGTCTCGGCTTTATACTGTCTGTCTCCACCCACTTTGGGTTTTCTGTTTTTTATTTAACTTTCTTTTCTTTCTCAGTTTGCTCTTTAACTTTTCTCTGTTTGTTCTTTAACTTTCTTTGCTTTATACTTCTGTTTCTCAACTTGTTCTTTTTCTCTGTTTGTTCTTTAACTTTCTTTGCTTTATACTTCTGTTTCTCAACTTGTTCTTTTTCTCTGTTTGTTCTTTAACTTTCTTTGCTTTTTCTTACTGTGCTCTCTTTGTTTTTTTTCTGTCCTTCTGTTGTTGTTTATCCTTTTTATATTTTTAAATGGCACCCCCTGCGTTATAGACATCCCGTCCTGTATTTTTCCTTTTTTGGCACCCCCTTCTTATTTATCCTTTCCAGTTCTGTGGCTTTTACGTGTTTCCATTATTTTTTGGCTTTTTTTTATTTTTTATTTTTAGGAGGGAGGGAGGGAGGGTTTTAGGGGTTAGGGTAAGGGCAGGAGGGAAGGAGTGGTTAGGGGAAATCAAAGTTGGGAGCACGGTCCCCGAAGGGGGCCGTGCTCCAATGCACAGACCATACCTGCTCCCAACTCAGGCGTCCAGGACCCCCCCAGTGGAGTTCCAAATGGAATGTAATAGATGCAGTTGGAGGGGTGGGGGGAGGAGGGGTGTGGAGGTTAGGCTTAGGGTCCACTCAAGGGGTGGGGGATGACCAACTCTCGTGTCCAATCAGAGTGGCAAGTGGTTAGGTTTAGGGCAGGAGGTCAAATTATTATAGAGGTCACTGAGGTTAGGGTCAGGGTCAGTTTCAGGGTCAGGATGTTCCCCTGTGAGACATGAAAGAAGCCGAGGTCCCAAGTACAGTGACAAAATATCCATAAATACACACATAACAAAATTGAAATATTAACTATATACATGGTGTTGGATTAATACCTCCTAAAACCCTTTTCATTGAGGCCATGTGGATAAACTGTATTCAGTTTAGCTATCCAAATCCTCTCAGCTCTCCATCTCTGTTGTGTTGTCCACCTTGAATTGATTTGAATGGCTGTCGCTGTGACAGAATCCCAGCCATGCAATAAAAAGTGTTTGACAAGGTGAGTGTGAGTGTTCTTTTTCCGTGTGATGTTGTACCTGTGTTGAGTGAATCTGGTGAGCAGTGTATTACCAGTTTCTCCCACATACTGGATCCCACATCTCTTGCATGTAATCAAATATATACAGTTTTTGGACCTCGGGGTCCCTTTGCACAATGACAGAAAAACCTGACCATTGGAGTGGCTTCGCACCAACCTATGATGTTGGAAAAATTGCCCTTGATGTCTCTGTCTAGGCACAGAGAGAGGTGTGATTTGGGCTCGAATGAGGAGATCACCCAGATTCTTATGCCTCCTGAAGGCAGCAATCACTTTGTGATTATGGAGTGTCTGCACATCACGAGACAGGTTATGAAAATTGTTCTTAATAGCCCTGACCAATTTGCAGGTGCAAGGGGCATATGTGATGACCACTGGAAGTAAAGGGGAGACATCAATTGGCTTTGTCAGCAGAAATGATTTGAAGCACCTCCTTAGAAAAGACCACTGGTACCCTCTAGTGGAGAGAGCAGAGAATAGGGTCTTGACAGCAGTTCCAAAATCAGATTTTTGTGTGCAGATTCTGTGGAATCTAAGCAGTTGAGATTTGACAATTCCTGCAAATGTGTGTTTGGGATGAAAGCTTGTTTTAAATAGTAGGGCGTGAGTGTCTGTGGGTTTAAAGAATACCTTAATGTCTAATTTGTGGTCATTTATGAAATTTGTGCCCTTAAAGGTGGTTGTGTCAAGAAAGTCAATAGAGGTCTTACTGATGGTTGATTTAAGCTTAATAGAAGCATTGTGGTCATTTAAAGTTTTAAGAAACATCTCAAAGTCCTGCTCAGTATGTTGCCAGACACCCCATATGTCGTCCAAAAAACGATAATAATGCAGTGGCTTCTTTATGCATTTATCTAATGCAGCAGTTTCCCACTCTGCCATGAAGATGTTTGCATATGCTGGGGCAAACTTTTTCCCCATAGCCGTCCCCTTGATTTGTAAATAGAAGTCACCATTGAATTCAAAATCGTTCCTTGTGAGGTTTATTTCTAAAAGTTGTAGTAATTCTTTTTCAGGCCTTTTCTTATCCGGGTATCTTTGAAAGACTCTCTTAATGGAGTCAATGCCTTCACCAATGTCAATGTTTGTGTAAAGGCTGTCAATGTCTATGGAAAACAGAAAAGCATCAATGGGGACTTCTATTTGCTTCACTTTATCCACAAAATCATATGTATCTTTAATATAGCTTGCATGTTTTGTGGATAAAGGAGTCAGGAAATAGTCCAGGTATTCAGCTGTATAATACGTCTCACTATCACAGTCTGAAACGATTGGTCGCCCTGGGGGCACCTGAAAGGGGACACTCCATTTCGCCGGATCCTTATGGATCTTAGGCAGCATGTAAAAAAGTCTTCCTCTTGGCTCAGCGGAGCCCAGTAAATAGTTCTTTTGTTTTAGGTTTATAAATTTCTTTTGGTTCAAATTATTAATAATCTTTTCCACTAGTGGTACTGTTTCGTGGTAAATGGGTTTTTTTAGTTTCAAATAATATTTTTTGTCGTTCAATTGTCTGTAGCCTTCCTCCAAATACTGTTCTCTATCCAAAATTACGACTGCGCTTCCTTTGTCTGCTGGTTTAATGATAATTTGTTTGTTTCCTTTCAATTCTGTTAGGGCCTTTATTTCTTCTACTGTCAAATTGGACTTAAGTCGTCCTACATTAAAGTGGTTTTGAAAAAATTCATTATCTGTTTTGATCAAATTAAGAATTTGGGATGGAAGCTGAGCATTGGGTGGTGACCAGTATGATTTTGGAGTGAAGGGCTGAGATCGGGACTCATTTTTATCTCCATAAAAGGCAGCCAATTTGATCCTCCTATGGTACTGCTGAATGTCATATTTACACTGTAATTTTAGATTTTTGTTATAGCCTTTTGTGGGGATAAAAGTCAGGCCTCTATTCAATAGGGTCCGCTGAGCAATGGAAGGACGGAATTTTTTGGACAAGTTCATAACACCATTTACAACATGTAAATCACTTGACCCCTCCCGTCTCAGGCTTGTGGGGATTCCCCATTTACATACTTCTCCCAGTGCTGAAGCATTGCCTCTGCAGTTTCAAGCGACCAGTGAACATCATCATCTTCTGTGGAGAAGCTGTCTGGGGCGAGGGCTGGAATGTGCTCTTTTAAACCTGTAATAAAGGTGTTCATATGCAGCAAAGTGTCCTGTTCGATCTGAGGGAGAGCAGAGGAAAAGTTAACCTCAGGCACATAAATGTCTGCCTCAGGGAATTTCTCCCGGGCTGTCTTTAGGACTCTCTTTAGTTCTAGAACAGGCACATTTTTGTCTCTCTGGGACCTGTTGTTAATGCCAAAAGACAGGATCAGATGTGTCACCGTAGTGTCAATAGTGGCCTTCTGTAGGATGAACTCTGCATGCCACCATTTGGCACCCGGGAAACTGTCAATCTGAAGGCTGTCGGTTGCAAAGGGAGGCAATTTGCTAACATTGGAATCGCCGACGATGAGCCAGGGGTCCCCGACGTGTAGATGCCAGTCTGTCAGTTTCCTGTATGTGTTGGGATGTCTGGTCGGGGTCCTCACCTGCTGTCCCGGTAAGGTCGGTGAAGAAGGAAGAGATGGTGGAGGAGATGGTGATCCTTCTGCTGGCTGAATCTGGAGCCGAGTTTGCACACAGGAGCTGAGTCTGTCTAAACCGCTGCGAGGTGGGCCCCGGTGAGAAGCTGTTTGTGGTTTAAACCCTTTCACAGGGCCAATGCGTCTTGCCTTAACGGGGGTGGATTCCCCCTGTGTGAGGTCCAGCACCTCAGTGTGTGACACCTGGTCAGGTTGTGGTGTTTGGGTGGAGGGGGAAAGTGGTCGTTCCTGGCATGTTGTCTCTTGAAGCGAGGCGAAGAGCCTGCCCACTCTCTGGTCTTTCGGAGTCTCCAGATTTGGCTCCGTTGGTTGTAAAGGCTCCAGAGGAGGGGAAGGTGTTGGTTCCCTCTCTGGCTGCTGCTCCGTCTCACCGAAGGGCGACCAGTCCCCTGCGACGTGGTCCGTCATCGTTGCCGTTGTTGTTTTGGAGGTTCTGCATGGTGCGGGCGGGGCGTGCACCTGTGCAGAAACAGTCACCATCCGACCAGCGCCGGTCTTTATCGGGGTGGGTTGTGTGTTAATAGCATTAGGCTGCGTTACCTCGCTAAGGAGTTCAATATTGTCCTGCTCCAGGCTCATCACACAACCTCTGGGCCCCCGTGTAGTTGTCGTGGTGGTGTCCTCCTTATCTGTAGCAGTGGTAGGTCCCAGGTCACTCCACTTGGCTACGATCTCAGCTCTGGCCTGTTCCAGAGAGTCTGGTAGGAGGCGGCGGCCCAGGTTCCTCCTAGCCCAGGAGGCGGCTATTTGGAATGGGCCCTCCCAATCCTGTTTGGAAAACTCAGAGAGACATTTGATCTCCTCCTCAACACTCTGAGTATAATGTTGGCGGAGAATCATCATGGTTGTGCTGGCCCAATTTTTCGCGTTCTCCTCAATCCTGGTCTGTGTTTTTTTCGTGGGGACTGCTGGCTTAATGACAGTTTTTAAATTGTGTGCTATTTTATTTAGCGAAGGAGGAAAATTGTCACCAGTCACATTCTTTAAGTGATGTACGGCTTTAATCAGCCTGTGAATGACGCGGACTTTCGCAGAAAAGTCTGGATCCTCCGACGGTATTTTATGAACAGGAGGACCAGCTCGTTCAATTCGAGTGTTTCTCACATACCGGTTGTCCTGAGCTGGTCTCCGTTCAAAGCGTCGGTCCCGTCCGGTCCGATTCCCTGGTCCGGTTGCAAAGCGACCTGTCGCCTGCTGTCGTCCCCTCTGACGTCGCTGTGGCGCGTGGAAAAAATCTGGAACATCACTGCGGTGCTCCTCTCTCACGGCCGCTGCATGAATCCTCCGAGTCTCTCGAGATGGATAGCTGGTGTGTCGGGGCGGTCTGCGTGCGTTCTCCACGGCTGTCCAGCCGCGCTCTCCTCCCCGACTCCTCTGTTCGGCTGCATAACGGTCCGTCGCGGGCCGTTCTCTCTCCCATCTCCGTTGTGGTGCGTGGAAGAAGTGTCGCTCATCGCTGCGGTGTTCTCCCCTTACGACCGCCGCGTAGGTTCTCCGAGCCTCCCGAGATGGATAACTGCTGTGTCGGGGCGGTCTGCGTGTGTCCTCCACGGCTGTCCAGCCGCGTTCTCCTCTCCGGCTCCACCGTTCGGCTGCATAGCGGTCTGTCGCGGGCCGATCTTCCTCCCATCTCCGTTGTGGTGCGTGGAGGAAGTGTCGCTCACCGCTGCGGTGTTCTCCTCTAACGGCGGCCGCGTAGGTCATCCGACCTGTACGAGACGGATAACTGCTGCGGCGGGGGGACCTGCGTACGTACCCTTCAGCTGCCCAGCCGCGATCTCTTCTCCGGTCTCTGCGCCGCCGAACAACGGTCCACTGGTCATCCGTTGTGAATGTGGGCATGGTTGTATCGCCACTGATGGCTTTAGCCACAACCTCTCTTCTCCACCGGTCGCGTAGGTAATGCTAGGCGATGCTGCGCCCACGGATGACTCGTGCTACCGACTTTATGATAAATGAGCGTTTGTTTATTGCTCAAATTCAATAAAACAAACTGTAAAAAATATATACAAAAAATATATACAAAAACAATACAATACAAGCCAAGGTCGCGACGTTTCGGTTCGCATGAACCTTCTTCAGGCTGGCTTGCTCAGAAACAGAGAACAGTGTAAAAACACATAGATACAGTCTATTTCGCAGGTGTATACACTGCGCAAGTCCATTTTTAAATCTTGCGGGTCTCAATAACCAATGAGAGGAGGTCATGCTCCGTACGTCAGAGGTCCCTTTGAAAAAGTCCGAGTTGATTGGTTCTTCGTCCGTGTGTTGCGTTCAGGGACATTTGTGAAGTACAATGATTAGTCAATCAAGATATATACAGTTTTCAAAACAAGTTACTCTACATGTGAGAGTTGAAAGGATACCATCACAACATTATAGTGTTGATGATATGAACAGGTCCAAATATATACATACAAAATGACCTTAACTTATGAACAGAAACATATAACGTTTTCATAATAAATCCACCTCCATATGAGGGTCAAAGAAAAAATACCATCAGTGGAATCAACAGAGCATCACAGTGAGGGGCCCCAGAATAACCCAAGCGGGTGGTCAGGCGGCACAGGCCGGTTAGGGGAAATCAAAGTTGGGAGCACGGTCCCCGAAGGGGGCCGTGCTCCAATGCACAGACCATACCTGCTCCCAACTCAGGCGTCCAGGACCCCCCCAGTGGAGTTCCAAATGGAATGTAATAGATGCAGTTGGAGGGGTGGGGGGAGGAGGGGTGTGGAGGTTAGGCTTAGGGTCCACTCAAGGGGTGGGGGATGACCAACTCTCGTGTCCAATCAGAGTGGCAAGTGGTTAGGTTTAGGGCAGGAGGTCAAATTATTATAGAGGTCACTGAGGTTAGGGTCAGGGTCAGTTTCAGGGTCAGGATGTTCCCCTGTGAGACATGAAAGAAGCCGAGGTCCCAAGTACAGGGTTAGGGTTAGGGGGTTAGGGGGTTAGGGGGTTAGGGGTTAGGTTAGGGGCCTATTGATCTTGTACAGTCACTGTTGTGAGTCCGGTGCACTGGCAACAGCTGCCTGGTCACTGTCACTCATGTCTCACCCCTTGTGGCAAACCAGTCTATTATCACTCTCATTAGAAGAAGAAAATTTCAATTGAAGACACAATATTCTTTTTTTTTTTTTTTTTTTTTTTGCCCCAGCATGTACCTCTCCAGCTTTTATTGTCATGTCAAGAGTCTCACAAAACAGCAATAATTGTCAATACAATTGAAAGGGAGCAATTCAGACTGCGTTCAGGCCCCGTGGATGTTGAGTTCGCAGTCTGGAAATCCACAATCTCTCATATCTCCTCCTCTGGCCCTCCGTCCATGTCGCACAGGTTTGAAGTCCCGTTATACTCAGATGTTGTAATGTGTGAATTTGGAAATGCAATACTAGTGGAGTGTCCAGTCCATTCCTCTCAATATTGTAAATATGTTGTTTTAACCTCTCCAACAGAGTTTGACCTGTTTCACCCACATAGAGTAAACAACATTCTTCGCAACAGATGCAATAAACGATGTTGCTCGTGTTTAGGGACATTCTCTGTAAGATGGGTGCTCCTATTTTCCCATAAGGATTATACAAGAACCGTTTCGGTTTAAAGGCCCAATGATTGGGTTTCCCCGATCTTATACGTCTCATCTGTTCTGGCAACTTGGCCCTGACGAGCATATCTCTCAGATTCTTGTTCCTCCTGTGGGCTGAAATCACTCTGCAGTCTTGGAGTCGTATCAAACCAGAGGTGTATTTCTTAAAGTTTGTTTTGAGTTGATGATGCAATGGTAGATAAGAACGCGAGTAAGTGGTAACTAGTGGCATAAGTCTGTTCTGTTCTCCCTGTTGTATCTGATTTTGAGTCTGATTTCCCCTCATTGCATTAGAGTTTAGTCCAGCAAGGGTGCTGCTCTTAATTGTTCTAAGGAACCTACTAGAATATCCCCTCTTCCTGAGGCTCCGGAATAATATGCCAATTGCATCCTGAAGATCTGATTCCTTTGAAGAAATTCTATAGAACCTGATGATTTGGGACTTTATGATACCCTTAAAAGTGTGTTTGGGATGGTAGCTGCTCTTGTGCAAGAGAGCATGGCAATCTGTAGGTTTAAAATAAACCTTAGTGGAAATTTTCAGATTTTGACCCAGTTGTTCTAAAAATACTGTCGTGTCCAAGAAATTGACCTGTATTGGATGTATTTCATATTTGACTTTAATGGAGGGATGATGACTATTCAAGATGTTGATAAATTCAGTGAATTTATGTTCACCATGGGGCCACGCCCCTATGATGTCATCTAAGAACCTAAAATAGAAGGTTGGTTTATGCGGACACTTTCTCAGGGCCTCACATTCCCATTGGCTCATATATAGGTTAGCATAAGAAGGGGCATATCTATGTCCCATAGCTGTACCCTGAACCTGTAAATATTGTCTCCCCGCAAATTCAAAATCATTACACCTCAAACAGATTTCCAACAGCTGCAAGAGTTCTGCGTCCGGTCTCTTAGGATCTGGATGCTGTTCCAAGATATTTTTTATTGTGCTTAAACCTAATTCTGTATTAATGTTTGTATAAAGACTTTCAATATCAATTGTGAAGAGTTGCGTATTTATTGGTAATCGTATTGGTTTGATAAGTTCCAGGAAGTGATATGTATCTTTCAAATAACTAGGATGTTTAACCGAGAGAGGTCCCAGAAAGTGATCTATATAGAGGGAGATGTTATAAGTCGCACTGCTACAGTCCGATACAATGGGCCTCCCTGACGGGATCACGTTTGGTACTGTCCACGTCTGGGGATCTTTATGGATCTTCGGAAGGAGGTAAAACTGTCTATTCCGAGGTTCATCTGGGCCATATAGAAAATCCCTTTGTTTTGCAGTAATATATTTTTTATTATATAATTTACTCACGATACTACGAACTTGGAGTTGTGTGTTCTGTTGAATACTGTTCTCAATAGCTCTGTAGTATTTACCATTAGCCAGCTGTCTATTAGCTTCCAGAACATATTGATGTTTATCCAAAATCACAATCTTGGAACCCTTATCTGCTGGTTTAAAAATAATGTTTTTATTTTGTTGAAGTTCCCTAATCACTTCCATATCCTCACCTCCAACACCATCAGTACCCCTGCTCCACAGTCGGAATCCAGCAGAATCCCGCAAGTCGGCTTCAATTAACTTTCTCACTCTCTCATCCAACTGGCCCCAAGTGGGTTCCCAATTAGATGGTAGCGTAAAACGAGTCCTACAGTCCCCATCCTTTTTATCCTCACCAAAATGGTCCAAGAGTTTAATCCTCCTGTGATATAAGGAAATGTCCCTCCATAACTCCTCCCTATCTAGTATATTTGGGGTTGGAATGTAAGAAAGCCCTTTCTCCAATAGTTCTATTTGTCGCACAGTGGGTCGGAATAAGGTTGATAAATTTAATATATTACTCCCCTCAGCACACCAACCGTGTTTAGGGGATTTCAAATCATGTATCCCATCTGTAGGTGAATCAGAATCCAATTGAATACTATTAGGTGGATCAGTGAAAGACTGTAAACAGAAGATGGAAGACTGTTTCTCCCTACAGTGAGCCCGAGTAAAGTCTGAAGGGCGATCCCCCATATTAGGCTCAATAGGAGTTAAAAATCCAATTTCAATTCACTGCACCAATGCTTGAATATTCGCCCCGCCGTTTCCTGAGTCCAGTGGATGTTATCTGTGACCGTATGGAATTGGTCTTCGGCTATACGGCTTATTACAGGCAAACGCTTCAGCGCGAAGTCATTGACAATGTCTAAGTTGTATTTCTGCTCCTGAGGTAGAAGGTGCGAATAGTTAATCAGTGGGAAATAAATATTTGCATTGGGGAAAACAGACTGAGCCTTCCTGTAGAGCATTCTAAGTTGTTTTATGGATGTTTTATGTGGGTCCTGGTCTCTATTATTAATACCCACCGACAGCACCACCAGCTTCACCAGTGCATGCAGAGGGGTTTTTTCCAAGATCTGATTAAAGTGATAGAACGACGCGCCTGGATAACTATCAACCTGAATCTCTCCTGAGCAATGTGGTGGCATACGATAGAGGTTAGAATCCCCCAGAAACCAAATTGGTTTGTTACATTTAAATTGCCAATCCATGATCTTTCTCCCTTTTCGGGCCTTATGGGTATTTGGAAAATGTACATATTTGTCTTTCTCTCTCTCAGTCATTTGATTTGAGTTGTTTAGTTTTTGATGTAAGGTTGTCGCTGACACATTTAGGGAGCCCGCAACAAGAGTAATTTTTGGGTCAGATGAGGTCGTTTGTGTCCCACAGTCGGCATTATTGCCCTTGACCGGGCCCTGCATCATCATGTTGTTGTTATTTCCCGTTACTCTTTTAGCGGTGTCTCGCTCTCCTGTTCCTGTGTCCATTACAGCGGCACTCCCTTCAGTCTGTAACCTGTATTTTACTGCTGTGGCAGTAGAATGAGAGAGAAGATGATGGTGAGTGCCACTCTCCTGGTCAAGGCCATGGATTTGTAAATCCGGGTCATTCTGAGAAACCACCACATTGCTTCTAACCTGTGTAGGCTGGTGAAGAGATACATTAGTAAGTTTTGTGAATCTCGGATGATGTTTATTTGGTCTTATATTACCCTCGCTTTTATTGAGTTTACCAGCTGTTTCGATCCGATTACCCATATCTGTTGTAAAGTCACTATCAAATGTTGGAAAGGGGGGTCTATTTTCTGTCTCCCTATGTTGTTGATCTCTCTCCTCCACAGCTCCTTGTCGTGAAAGCTGTAGGGTGGGAGGCGGAGAGACAGACCTCTTTTGGCTACTATCAGCTTCACATGTCCCTGAATGGACCTGGGTGGGTGCAGCCAAATTGTTTTCCTTGATTGTGGATATTGGTATTATAGGGGAGAGGGTTCGATTACGGGTCACCTCTAATGGCCCATTCATGTGAGGGTCTGTTGTTAATTCCTCTCCATACGGAGTGGACTGAGAGTCCCGTAGGGGTGGCTGGACCCTATCTAGGCCCTGGCTGTTCCTCCCTCTATCATCTAAGGCCGCAGCCGTTGGTCTAATCTGCTTCTCAACTATCACTTTAGGGTAGAGGGACCGGTGATGTTCTCGTTCTAGTCTTTGTAATGGTGGAAAATCTCCTTCACTATCTATGTCAAAGTCTGATGTTGAGTTTCCCTCCAGTGACCTATCAGGGAATGATTCTGCATACACTGACCTATCAAGTGATTCTCCCTCCCCTGAGAAGAAGTTCTGTATAGTTTCCACAGTAGATTGAGTTAGTCTGGCCTTATATCTTTTTCCTGCCCAAGCAATTGCGATTCGAAGAGCATTTTCATTAAAGGCAAGGTTGGCATAGTTTGTAATCACATTAATATAATGTTCTTGCAGCGCCAGTAAGTTGTTCTCTAACCACTGTTTAGTGTTTCTCTCTACTGCCCTTTGAACCTCCTCAGAAGGTGAGGCTGGTTTAATGAAACTTGTGAGTTTAGTCACTTGTTTTGCCATCCCTCTTGGTGGATCTTTGTTTGCAATAGCTGAGTCTATGATTGCTTTATGATGAATTGCCTGTATTAATTTAAAATATTGTTTGGTCAACTGCCTAGTTTGAACATCCAGAGGTTGATAATTAGTAGATTGCTTAATTTGTCTAGGAAATCGAATCCCATTTCTATTCTTTTCCCTCCCCCTCTGCTCCCTCCCGTTCCTATTTCTATTGTGTGTATTTGTCTGTGTGTCTGTGTCAAATCTCTCTGTCCGGCTGAAGTGGGCCGCTCCAGACCTGTTGGAAAAAGCCATAGTCAGTAGGAGGCCTACCTGGATGTGTCTGAAGGGTTCCTGAGCCGCCTTCTTCCAGAAATATGGAAATCTCTAGGCCTCTGTAGTCCTGGAGTGGAAAATCTGTCCTCAGATGGAAAAGGTTAGTTCCCACTCACAGTCACATTTGTGCTTGAAATAATCCCACAAGGAGGAAGTCTCTATTGCTTTCTTTAAGTTCAAAAAAGAGTTTTTTTGTTGTTCCTTCTCGTCCTAATCCACTTGTTTTCAGAATGGTTTTTCTTCTCTGTTAGGCTGAGAGGAATTTGCAGGCCGGCAAGATAAAGAGCCTCATACTGACATATTTAAAATCCAATTTATTTAACTGTATAGGATTAAAATCATTTAGATAAAAAATCAAAAGCCAAATTTGGCAACTTAAAGCTAGAAATCTGGGCTGAGGTCTAAAGTTTTGGCCCAATTCAGTCTTTTCTCCCTTACGTTTCGCAGGACATGCTGCTTCTTCAGAGGGATACACAGAGAGAGATGCACAGATGTAATGATTTAAGGTCTTGAGGGTGGGAACCAAGTCCCGCCCCCAAAGCCTCAGGAAAAGGGGAGTGGGATGGGAGGGGAAATAAACCAAAAGGGGTAGGGGATTGAAATGGTTAGGATTAGGATAACAGATCTGGGGAGGGAGAATCACCAGTTTATTTTCAAAAGACAATTGGCAGGATTCAAATTAATGTTTCACATACATCAAAGAGCCTCTGATGGTGCTGTCGGAATAGGCCAGAGACATGGAGGGAGGGCCAATCCAAAAACCTATTAGGTTTAGGGCAGGAGAGTCAGGTACAAGCGGTTCTATTTTCCTTTTTTCAATGCTTCATATACAACTTATATGTACAGTATCATGTACCAGATGTTATCTTATTTGCTGCCTTTTAATTAAATCTATAACAAGAATTCATGTGTGTATGTATCTCCTTCCAAAAAAAATAAAGTTTATTTGCTTCCTGTTCCTTTAATAATGGCATCACTTATAGTCAGTTTCCTTCCATTATACATTCCAGTTAGAGCTCCCAGGGGTTAAACACCACACACAGAAGTTCATATCCATGATTTTATGTTGAAGTCTAAGATAATCCCCCTTCGGTTACTCTTACATGGTGCTTATACATGATCAAAAGCTAAATGTCTCCCTCAAGTGGCTTTTCTGGGGACAGAATGATTAGAGGTGAAACAGGGTGAGGTGCCCAGGCTTCTGGCATCTGGCTAGGTTAGGTTAGGGGCCTATTGATCTTGTACAGTCACTGTTGTGAGTCCGGTGCACTGGCAACAGCTGCCTGGTCACTGTCACTCATGTCTCACCCCTTGTGGCAAACCAGTCTATTATCACTCTCATTAGAAGAAGAAAATTTCAATTGAAGACACAATATTCTTTTTTTTGCCCCAGCATGTACCTCTCCAGCTTTTATTGTCATGTCAAGAGTCTCACAAAACAGCAATAATTGTCAATACAATTGAAAGGGAGCAATTCAGACTGCGTTCAGGCCCCGTGGATGTTGAGTTCGCAGTCTGGAAATCCACAATCTCTCATATCTCCTCCTCTGGCCCTCCGTCCATGTCGCACAGGTTTGAAGTCCCGTTATACTCAGATGTTGTAATGTGTGAATTTGGAAATGCAATACTAGTGGAGTGTCCAGTCCATTCCTCTCAATATTGTAAATATGTTGTTTTAACCTCTCCAACAGAGTTTGACCTGTTTCACCCACATAGAGTAAACAACATTCTTCGCAACAGATGCAATAAACGATGTTGCTCGTGTTTAGGGACATTCTCTGTAAGATGGGTGCTCCTATTTTCCCATAAGGATTATACAAGAACCGTTTCGGTTTAAAGGCCCAATGATTGGGTTTCCCCGATCTTATACGTCTCATCTGTTCTGGCAACTTGGCCCTGACGAGCATATCTCTCAGATTCTTGTTCCTCCTGTGGGCTGAAATCACTCTGCAGTCTTGGAGTCGTATCAAACCAGAGGTGTATTTCTTAAAGTTTGTTTTGAGTTGATGATGCAATGGTAGATAAGAACGCGAGTAAGTGGTAACTAGTGGCATAAGTCTGTTCTGTTCTCCCTGTTGTATCTGATTTTGAGTCTGATTTCCCCTCATTGCATTAGAGTTTAGTCCAGCAAGGGTGCTGCTCTTAATTGTTCTAAGGAACCTACTAGAATATCCCCTCTTCCTGAGGCTCCGGAATAATATGCCAATTGCATCCTGAAGATCTGATTCCTTTGAAGAAATTCTATAGAACCTGATGATTTGGGACTTTATGATACCCTTAAAAGTGTGTTTGGGATGGTAGCTGCTCTTGTGCAAGAGAGCATGGCAATCTGTAGGTTTAAAATAAACCTTAGTGGAAATTTTCAGATTTTGACCCAGTTGTTCTAAAAATACTGTCGTGTCCAAGAAATTGACCTGTATTGGATGTATTTCATATTTGACTTTAATGGAGGGATGATGACTATTCAAGATGTTGATAAATTCAGTGAATTTATGTTCACCATGGGGCCACGCCCCTATGATGTCATCTAAGAACCTAAAATAGAAGGTTGGTTTATGCGGACACTTTCTCAGGGCCTCACATTCCCATTGGCTCATATATAGGTTAGCATAAGAAGGGGCATATCTATGTCCCATAGCTGTACCCTGAACCTGTAAATATTGTCTCCCCGCAAATTCAAAATCATTACACCTCAAACAGATTTCCAACAGCTGCAAGAGTTCTGCGTCCGGTCTCTTAGGATCTGGATGCTGTTCCAAGATATTTTTTATTGTGCTTAAACCTAATTCTGTATTAATGTTTGTATAAAGACTTTCAATATCAATTGTGAAGAGTTGCGTATTTATTGGTAATCGTATTGGTTTGATAAGTTCCAGGAAGTGATATGTATCTTTCAAATAACTAGGATGTTTAACCGAGAGAGGTCCCAGAAAGTGATCTATATAGAGGGAGATGTTATAAGTCGCACTGCTACAGTCCGATACAATGGGCCTCCCTGACGGGATCACGTTTGGTACTGTCCACGTCTGGGGATCTTTATGGATCTTCGGAAGGAGGTAAAACTGTCTATTCCGAGGTTCATCTGGGCCATATAGAAAATCCCTTTGTTTTGCAGTAATATATTTTTTATTATATAATTTACTCACGATACTACGAACTTGGAGTTGTGTGTTCTGTTGAATACTGTTCTCAATAGCTCTGTAGTATTTACCATTAGCCAGCTGTCTATTAGCTTCCAGAACATATTGATGTTTATCCAAAATCACAATCTTGGAACCCTTATCTGCTGGTTTAAAAATAATGTTTTTATTTTGTTGAAGTTCCCTAATCACTTCCATATCCTCACCTCCAACACCATCAGTACCCCTGCTCCACAGTCGGAATCCAGCAGAATCCCGCAAGTCGGCTTCAATTAACTTTCTCACTCTCTCATCCAACTGGCCCCAAGTGGGTTCCCAATTAGATGGTAGCGTAAAACGAGTCCTACAGTCCCCATCCTTTTTATCCTCACCAAAATGGTCCAAGAGTTTAATCCTCCTGTGATATAAGGAAATGTCCCTCCATAACTCCTCCCTATCTAGTATATTTGGGGTTGGAATGTAAGAAAGCCCTTTCTCCAATAGTTCTATTTGTCGCACAGTGGGTCGGAATAAGGTTGATAAATTTAATATATTACTCCCCTCAGCACACCAACCGTGTTTAGGGGATTTCAAATCATGTATCCCATCTGTAGGTGAATCAGAATCCAATTGAATACTATTAGGTGGATCAGTGAAAGACTGTAAACAGAAGATGGAAGACTGTTTCTCCCTACAGTGAGCCCGAGTAAAGTCTGAAGGGCGATCCCCCATATTAGGCTCAATAGGAGTTAAAAATCCAATTTCAATTCACTGCACCAATGCTTGAATATTCGCCCCGCCGTTTCCTGAGTCCAGTGGATGTTATCTGTGACCGTATGGAATTGGTCTTCGGCTATACGGCTTATTACAGGCAAACGCTTCAGCGCGAAGTCATTGACAATGTCTAAGTTGTATTTCTGCTCCTGAGGTAGAAGGTGCGAATAGTTAATCAGTGGGAAATAAATATTTGCATTGGGGAAAACAGACTGAGCCTTCCTGTAGAGCATTCTAAGTTGTTTTATGGATGTTTTATGTGGGTCCTGGTCTCTATTATTAATACCCACCGACAGCACCACCAGCTTCACCAGTGCATGCAGAGGGGTTTTTTCCAAGATCTGATTAAAGTGATAGAACGACGCGCCTGGATAACTATCAACCTGAATCTCTCCTGAGCAATGTGGTGGCATACGATAGAGGTTAGAATCCCCCAGAAACCAAATTGGTTTGTTACATTTAAATTGCCAATCCATGATCTTTCTCCCTTTTCGGGCCTTATGGGTATTTGGAAAATGTACATATTTGTCTTTCTCTCTCTCAGTCATTTGATTTGAGTTGTTTAGTTTTTGATGTAAGGTTGTCGCTGACACATTTAGGGAGCCCGCAACAAGAGTAATTTTTGGGTCAGATGAGGTCGTTTGTGTCCCACAGTCGGCATTATTGCCCTTGACCGGGCCCTGCATCATCATGTTGTTGTTATTTCCCGTTACTCTTTTAGCGGTGTCTCGCTCTCCTGTTCCTGTGTCCATTACAGCGGCACTCCCTTCAGTCTGTAACCTGTATTTTACTGCTGTGGCAGTAGAATGAGAGAGAAGATGATGGTGAGTGCCACTCTCCTGGTCAAGGCCATGGATTTGTAAATCCGGGTCATTCTGAGAAACCACCACATTGCTTCTAACCTGTGTAGGCTGGTGAAGAGATACATTAGTAAGTTTTGTGAATCTCGGATGATGTTTATTTGGTCTTATATTACCCTCGCTTTTATTGAGTTTACCAGCTGTTTCGATCCGATTACCCATATCTGTTGTAAAGTCACTATCAAATGTTGGAAAGGGGGGTCTATTTTCTGTCTCCCTATGTTGTTGATCTCTCTCCTCCACAGCTCCTTGTCGTGAAAGCTGTAGGGTGGGAGGCGGAGAGACAGACCTCTTTTGGCTACTATCAGCTTCACATGTCCCTGAATGGACCTGGGTGGGTGCAGCCAAATTGTTTTCCTTGATTGTGGATATTGGTATTATAGGGGAGAGGGTTCGATTACGGGTCACCTCTAATGGCCCATTCATGTGAGGGTCTGTTGTTAATTCCTCTCCATACGGAGTGGACTGAGAGTCCCGTAGGGGTGGCTGGACCCTATCTAGGCCCTGGCTGTTCCTCCCTCTATCATCTAAGGCCGCAGCCGTTGGTCTAATCTGCTTCTCAACTATCACTTTAGGGTAGAGGGACCGGTGATGTTCTCGTTCTAGTCTTTGTAATGGTGGAAAATCTCCTTCACTATCTATGTCAAAGTCTGATGTTGAGTTTCCCTCCAGTGACCTATCAGGGAATGATTCTGCATACACTGACCTATCAAGTGATTCTCCCTCCCCTGAGAAGAAGTTCTGTATAGTTTCCACAGTAGATTGAGTTAGTCTGGCCTTATATCTTTTTCCTGCCCAAGCAATTGCGATTCGAAGAGCATTTTCATTAAAGGCAAGGTTGGCATAGTTTGTAATCACATTAATATAATGTTCTTGCAGCGCCAGTAAGTTGTTCTCTAACCACTGTTTAGTGTTTCTCTCTACTGCCCTTTGAACCTCCTCAGAAGGTGAGGCTGGTTTAATGAAACTTGTGAGTTTAGTCACTTGTTTTGCCATCCCTCTTGGTGGATCTTTGTTTGCAATAGCTGAGTCTATGATTGCTTTATGATGAATTGCCTGTATTAATTTAAAATATTGTTTGGTCAACTGCCTAGTTTGAACATCCAGAGGTTGATAATTAGTAGATTGCTTAATTTGTCTAGGAAATCGAATCCCATTTCTATTCTTTTCCCTCCCCCTCTGCTCCCTCCCGTTCCTATTTCTATTGTGTGTATTTGTCTGTGGGTCTGTGTCAAATCTCTCTGTCCGGCTGAAGTGGGCCGCTCCAGACCTGTTGGAAAAAGCCATAGTCAGTAGGAGGCCTACCTGGATGTGTCTGAAGGGTTCCTGAGCCGCCTTCTTCCAGAAATATGGAAATCTCTAGGCCTCTGTAGTCCTGGAGTGGAAAATCTGTCCTCAGATGGAAAAGGTTAGTTCCCACTCACAGTCACATTTGTGCTTGAAATAATCCCACAAGGAGGAAGTCTCTATTGCTTTCTTTAAGTTCAAAAAAGAGTTTTTTTGTTGTTCCTTCTCGTCCTAATCCACTTGTTTTCAGAATGGTTTTTCTTCTCTGTTAGGCTGAGAGGAATTTGCAGGCCGGCAAGATAAAGAGCCTCATACTGACATATTTAAAATCCAATTTATTTAACTGTATAGGATTAAAATCATTTAGATAAAAAATCAAAAGCCAAATTTGGCAACTTAAAGCTAGAAATCTGGGCTGAGGTCTAAAGTTTTGGCCCAATTCAGTCTTTTCTCCCTTACGTTTCGCAGGACATGCTGCTTCTTCAGAGGGATACACAGAGAGAGATGCACAGATGTAATGATTTAAGGTCTTGAGGGTGGGAACCAAGTCCCGCCCCCAAAGCCTCAGGAAAAGGGGAGTGGGATGGGAGGGGAAATAAACCAAAAGGGGTAGGGGATTGAAATGGTTAGGATTAGGATAACAGATCTGGGGAGGGAGAATCACCAGTTTATTTTCAAAAGACAATTGGCAGGATTCAAATTAATGTTTCACATACATCAAAGAGCCTCTGATGGTGCTGTCGGAATAGGCCAGAGACATGGAGGGAGGGCCAATCCAAAAACCTATTAGGTTTAGGGCAGGAGAGTCAGGTACAAGCGGTTCTATTTTCCTTTTTTCAATGCTTCATATACAACTTATATGTACAGTATCATGTACCAGATGTTATCTTATTTGCTGCCTTTTAATTAAATCTATAACAAGAATTCATGTGTGTATGTATCTCCTTCCAAAAAAAATAAAGTTTATTTGCTTCCTGTTCCTTTAATAATGGCATCACTTATAGTCAGTTTCCTTCCATTATACATTCCAGTTAGAGCTCCCAGGGGTTAAACACCACACACAGAAGTTCATATCCATGATTTTATGTTGAAGTCTAAGATAATCCCCCTTCGGTTACTCTTACATGGTGCTTATACATGATCAAAAGCTAAATGTCTCCCTCAAGTGGCTTTTCTGGGGACAGAATGATTAGAGGTGAAACAGGGTGAGGTGCCCAGGCTTCTGGCATCTGGCTAGGTTAGGTTAGGGGCCTATTGATCTTGTACAGTCACTGTTGTGAGTCCGGTGCACTGGCAACAGCTGCCTGGTCACTGTCACTCATGTCTCACCCCTTGTGGCAAACCAGTCTATTATCACTCTCATTAGAAGAAGAAAATTTCAATTGAAGACACAATATTCTTTTTTTTGCCCCAGCATGTACCTCTCCAGCTTTTATTGTCATGTCAAGAGTCTCACAAAACAGCAATAATTGTCAATACAATTGAAAGGGAGCAATTCAGACTGCGTTCAGGCCCCGTGGATGTTGAGTTCGCAGTCTGGAAATCCACAATCTCTCATATCTCCTCCTCTGGCCCTCCGTCCATGTCGCACAGGTTTGAAGTCCCGTTATACTCAGATGTTGTAATGTGTGAATTTGGAAATGCAATACTAGTGGAGTGTCCAGTCCATTCCTCTCAATATTGTAAATATGTTGTTTTAACCTCTCCAACAGAGTTTGACCTGTTTCACCCACATAGAGTAAACAGCATTCTTCGCAACAGATGCAATAAACGATGTTGCTCGTGTTTAGGGACATTCTCTGTAAGATGGGTGCTCCTATTTTCCCATAAGGATTATACAAGAACCGTTTCGGTTTAAAGGCCCAATGATTGGGTTTCCCCGATCTTATACGTCTCATCTGTTCTGGCAACTTGGCCCTGACGAGCATATCTCTCAGATTCTTGTTCCTCCTGTGGGCTGAAATCACTCTGCAGTCTTGGAGTCGTATCAAACCAGAGGTGTATTTCTTAAAGTTTGTTTTGAGTTGATGATGCAATGGTAGATAAGAACGCGAGTAAGTGGTAACTAGTGGCATAAGTCTGTTCTGTTCTCCCTGTTGTATCTGATTTTGAGTCTGATTTCCCCTCATTGCATTAGAGTTTAGTCCAGCAAGGGTGCTGCTCTTAATTGTTCTAAGGAACCTACTAGAATATCCCCTCTTCCTGAGGCTCCGGAATAATATGCCAATTGCATCCTGAAGATCTGATTCCTTTGAAGAAATTCTATAGAACCTGATGATTTGGGACTTTATGATACCCTTAAAAGTGTGTTTGGGATGGTAGCTGCTCTTGTGCAAGAGAGCATGGCAATCTGTAGGTTTAAAATAAACCTTAGTGGAAATTTTCAGATTTTGACCCAGTTGTTCTAAAAATACTGTCGTGTCCAAGAAATTGACCTGTATTGGATGTATTTCATATTTAACTTTAATGGAGGGATGATGACTATTCAAGATGTTGATAAATTCAGTGAATTTATGTTCACCATGGGGCCACGCCCCTATGATGTCATCTAAGAACCTGAAATAGAAGGTTGGTTTATGCGGACACTTTCTCAGGGCCTCACATTCCCATTGGCTCATATATAGGTTAGCATAAGAAGGGGCATATCTATGTCCCATAGCTGTACCCTGAACCTGTAAATATTGTCTCCCCGCAAATTCAAAATCATTACACCTCAAACAGATTTCCAACAGCTGCAAGAGTTCTGCGTCCGGTCTCTTAGGATCTGGATACTGTTCCAAGATATTTTTTATTGTGCTTAAACCTAATTCTGTATTAATGTTTGTATAAAGACTTTCAATATCAATTGTGAAGAGTTGCGTATTTATTGGTAATCGTATTGGTTTGATAAGTTCCAAGAAGTGATATGTATCTTTCAAATAGCTAGGATGTTTAACCGAGAGAGGTCCCAGAAAGTGATCTATATAGAGGGAGATGTTATAAGTCGCGCTACTACAGTCCGATACAATGGGCCTCCCTGACGGGATCACGTTTGGTACTGTCCACGTCTGGGGATCTTTATGGATCTTCGGAAGGAGGTAAAACTGTCTATTCCGAGGTTCATCTGGGCCATATAGAAAATCCCTTTGTTTTGCAGTAATATATTTTTTATTATATAATTTACTCACAATACTACGAACTTGGAATTGTGTGTTTTGTTGAATACTATTCTCAATAGCTCTGTAGTATTTGCCATTAGCCAGCTGTCTATTAGCTTCCAGAACATATTGATGTTTATCCAAAATCACAATCTTGGAACCCTTATCTGCTGGTTTAAAAATAATGTTTTTATTTTGTTGAAGTTCCTTAATCACTTCCATGTCCTCACCTCCAACACCATCAGTACCCCTGCTCCACGGTCGGAATCCAGCAGAATCCCGCAAGTCGGCTTCAATTAACTTTCTCACTCTCTCATCCAACTGGCCCCAAGTGGGTTCCCAATTGGATGGTAGCGTAAGACGAGTCCTACAGTCCCCATCCTTTTTATCCTCACCAAAATGGTCCAAGAGTTTAATCCTCCTGTGATATAAGGAAATATCCCTCCATAACTCCTCCCTATCTAGTGTATTTGGGGTTGGAATGTAAGAAAGCCCTTTCTCCAATAGTTCTATTTGTCGCACAGTGGGTCGGAATAAGGTTGATAAATTTAATATATTACTCCCCTCAGCACACCAACCGTGTTTAGAGGATTTCAAATCATGTATCCCATCTGTGGGTGAATCAGAGTCCAATTGAATACTATTAGGTGGATCAGTGAAAGACTGTAAACGGAAGATGGAAGACTGTTTCTCCCTATAGTGGTCCCGAGTAAGGTCTGAAGGGCGATCCCCCATATTAGGCTCAATAGGAGTTAAAAATCCAATTTCAATTCACTGCACCAATGCTTGAATATTCGCCCCGCCGTTTCCTGAGTCCAGTGGATGTTATCTGTGACCGTATGGAATTGGTCCTCGGCTATACGGCTTATTACAGGCAAACGCTTCAGCGCGAAGTCATTAACAATGTCTAAGTTGTATTTCTGCTCCTGAGGTAGAAGGTGCGAATAGTTAATCAGTGGGAAATAAATATTCGCATTGGGGAAAACAGACTGAGCCTTCCTGTAGAGCATTCTAAGTTGTTTTATGGATGTTTTATGTGGGTCCTGGTCTCTATTGTTAATACCCACCGACAGCACCACCAGCTTCACCAGTGCATGCGGAGGGGTTTTTTCCAGGATCTGATTAAAGTGATAGAACGACGCGCCTGGATAACTATCAACCTGAATCTCTCCTGAGCAATGTGGTGGCATACGATAGAGGTTAGAATCCCCCAGAAACCAAATTGGTTTGTTACATTTAAATTGCCAATCCATGATCTTTCTCCCTTTTCGGGCCTTATGGGTATTCGGAAAATGTACATATTTGTCTTTCTCTCTTTCAGTCATTTGATTTGAGTTGTTTAGTTTTTGATGTAAGGTTGCCGCTGACACATTTAGGGAGCCCGCAACAAGAGTAATTTTTGGGTCAGATGAGGTCGTTTGCGTCCCACAGTCGGCATTATTGCCCTTGACCGGGCCCTGCATCATCATGTTGTTATTTCCCGTTACTCTTTTAGCGGTGTCTCGCTCTCCTGTTCTTGTGTCCATTACAGCGGCACTCCCTTCAGTCTGTAACCTGTATTTTACTGCTGTGGCAGTAGAATGAGAGAGAAGATGATGGTGAGTGCCACTCTCCTGGTCAAGGCCATGGATTTGTAAATCCGGGTCATTCTGAGAGACCACCACATTGCTCCTAACCTGTGTAGGCTGGTGAAGAGATACATTAGTAAGTTTTGTGAATCTCGGATGATGTTTATTTGGTCTTATATTGCCCTCGCTTTTATTGAGTTTACCAGCTGTTTCGATCCGATTACCCATATCTGTTGTAAAGTCACTATCAAATGTTGGAAAGGGAGGTCTATTTTCTGTCTCCCTATGTTGTTGATCTCTCTCCTCCACAACTCCTTGTCGTGAAGGCTGTAGGGTGGGGGGTGGAGAGACAGACCTCTTTTGGCTTCTATCAGCTTCACATGTCCCTGAATGGACCTGGGTGGGTGCAGCCAAATTATTTTCCTTGATTGTGGATATTGGTATTATAGGGGAGAGGGTTCGATTACGGGTCACCTCTAATGGCCCATTCATATGAGGGTCTGTTGTTAGTTCCTCTCCATACGGAGTGGACTGAGAGTCCCGTAGGGGTGGCTGGACCCTATCTAGGCCCTGGCTGTTCCTCCCTCTATCATCTAAGGCCGCAGCCGTTGGTCTAATCTGCTTCTCAACTATCACTTTAGGGTAGAGGGACCGGTGATGTTCTCGTTCTAGTCTTTGTAATGGTGGAAAGTCTCCTTCACTATCTATGTCAAAGTCTGATGTTGAGTTTCCCTCCAGTGACCTATCAGGGAATGATTCTGCATACACTGACCTATCAAGTGATTCTCCCTCCCCTGAGAAGAAGTTCTGTATAGTTTCCACAGTAGATTGAGTTAGTCTGGCCTTATATCTTTTTCCTGCCCAAGCAATTGCGATTCGAAGAGCATTTTCATTAAAGGCAAGGTTGGCATAGTTTGTAATCACATTAATATAGTGTTCTTGCAGCGCCAGTAAGTTGTTTTCTAACCACTGTTTAGTGTTCCTCTCTACTGCCCTATGAACCTCCTCAGAAGGTGAGGCTGGTTTAATGAAACTTGTGAGTTTAGTCACTTGTTTTGCCATCCCTCTTGGTGGATCTTTGTTTGCAATAGCTGAGTCTATGATTGCTTTATGATGAATTGCCTGTATTAATTTAAAATATTGTTTGGTCAACTGCCTGGTTTGAACATCCAAAGGTTGATAATTAGTAGATTGCTTGATTTGTCTAGGAAATCGAATCCCATTTCTATTCTTTTCCCTCCCCCTCTGCTCCCTCCCGTTCCTATTTCTATTGTGTATATTTGTCTGTGTGTCTGTGTCAAATCTCTCTGTCCGGCTGAAGTGGGCCGCTCCAGACCTGTTGGAAAAAGCCATAGTCAGTAGGAGGCCTACCTGGATGTGTCTGAAGGGTTCCTGAGCCGCCTTCTTCCAGAAATATGGAAACCTCTGGGCCTCTGTAGTCCTGGAGTGGAAAATCTGTCCTCAGATGGAAAAGGTTAGTTCCCACTCACAGTCACATTTGTGCTTGAAATAATCCCACAAGGAAGAAGTCTCTATTGCTTTCTTTAAGTTCAAAAAAAGAGTTTTTTTGTTCCTTCTCGTCCTAATCCACTTGTTTTCAGAATGGTTTTTCTTCTCTGTTAGGCTGAGAGGAATTTGCAGGCCGGCGAGATAAAGAGCCTCATACTGACATATTTAAAATCCAATTTATTTAACTGTATAGGATTAAAATCATTTAGATAAAAAATCAAAAGCCAAATTTTGGCAACTTACAGCTAGAAATCTGGGCTAAGGTCTAAAGTTTTGGCCCAATTCAGTCTTTTCTCCCTTACGTTTCGCAGGACATGCTGCTTCTTCAGAGGGATACACAGAGAGAGATGCACAGGTGTAATGATTTAAGGTCTTGAGGGTGGGAACCAAGTCCCGCCCCCAAAGCCTCAGAGCAAATGGAGATTGGTACATTCCATTTTCTCTTTCCTTAAGAGTGAGTCCTCATCTGATGAGACTTAAAGACATAAGGAGTTAATGAAGTAAATTAAGAAATTAAAAATAAAGAAATAAACGGTTTTTTCAATTAAAAAAGGAGAAAAAAAAGGGAAAGGGGAGTGGGATGGGAGGGGAAATAAACCAAAAAGGTTAGGGATTGAAATGGTTAGGATTAGGATAACAGATCTGGGGAGGGAGAATCACCAGTTTATTTTCAAAAAACAATTGGCAGGATTCAAATTAGTGTTTCACATACATCAAGGAGCCTCTGATGGTGCTGTCGGAATGGGCCAGAGACATGGAGGGAGGGCCAATCCAAAAACCTTTTAGGTTTAGGGCAGGAGAGTCAGGTACAAGCGGTTCTATTTTCCTTTTTTCAATGCTTCATATACAACTCATATACACACATTCACACATTCATGCAAACATCATACATATCCACAAGCACACCTGCATATGTACATTATCATGTACCAGATGTTATCTTATTTGCTGCCTTTTAATTAAATCTATAACAAAAAATTCATGTGTGTATGTATCTCCTTCCAAAAAATAAAGTTTATTTACTTCCTGTTCCTTTAATAATGGCATCACTTATAGTCAGTTTCCTTCCATTATACATTCCAGTTAGAGCTCCCAGGGGTTAAACACCACACACAGAAGTTCATATCCATGATTTTATGTTGAAATCTAAGATAATCCCCCTTCGGTTACTCTTACATGATGCTTATACATGATCAAAAGCTAAATGTCTCCCTCAAGTGGCTTTTCTGGGGACAGAATGATTAGAGGTGAAACAGGGTGAGGTGCCCAGGCTTCTGGCATCTGGCTAGGTTAGGTTAGGGGCCTATTGATCTTGTACAGTCACTGTTGTGAGTCCGGTGCACTGGCAACAGCTGCCTGGTCACTGTCACTCATGTCTCACCCCTTGTGGCAAACCAATCTATTATCACTCTCATTAGAGGAAGAAAAATTTAATTGAAGACACAATATTCTTTTTTTTGCCCCAGCATGTACCTCTCCAGCTTTTATTGTCATGTCAAGAGTCTCACAAAACAGCAATAATTGTCAATACAATTGAAAGGGAGCAATTCAGACTGCGTTCAGGCCCCGTGGATGTTGAGTTCGCAGTCTGGAAATCCACAATCTCTCATATCTCCTCCTCTGGCCCTCCGTCCATGTCGCACAGGTTTGAAGTCCCGTTATACTCAGATGTTGTAATGTGTGAATTTGGAAATGCAATACTAGTGGAGTGTCCAGTCCATTCCTCTCAATATTGTAAATATGTTGTTTTAACCTCTCCAACAGAGTTTGACCTGTTTCACCCACATAGAGTAAACAGCATTCTTCGCAACAGATGCAATAAACGATGTTGCTCGTGTTTAGGGACATTCTCTGTAAGATGGGTGCCCCTATTTTCCCATAAGGATTATACAAGAACCGTTTCGGTTTAAAGGCCCAATGATTGGGTTTCCCCGATCTTATACGTCTCATCTGTTCTGGCAACTTGGCCCTAACGAGCATATCTCTCAGATTCTTGTTCCTCCTGTGGGCTGAAATCACTCTGCAGTCTTGGAGTCGTATCAAGCCAGAGGTGTATTTCTTAAAATTTGTTTTGAGTTGATGATGCAATGGTAGATAAGAACGCGAGTAAGTGGTAACTAGTGGCATAAGTCTGTTCTGTTCTCCCTGTTGTATCTGATTTTGAGTCTGATTTCCCCTCATTGTATTAGAGTTTAGTCCAGCAAGGGTGCTGCTCTTAATTGTTCTAAGGAACCTACTAGAATATCCCCTCTTCCTGAGGCTCCGGAATAATATGCCAATTGCATCCTGAAGATCTGATTCCTTTGAAGAAATTCTATAGAACCTGATGATTTGGGACTTTATGATACCCTTAAAAGTGTGTTTGGGATGGTAGCTGCTCTTGTGCAAGAGAGCATGGCAATCTGTAGGTTTAAAATAAACCTTAGTGGAAATTTTCAGATTTTGACCCAGTTGTTCTAAAAATACTGTCGTGTCCAAGAAATTGACCTGTATTGGATGTATTTCATATTTAACTTTAATGGAGGGATGATGACTATTCAAGATGTTGATAAATTCAGTGAATTTATGTTCACCATGGGGCCACGCCCCTATGATGTCATCTAAGAACCTGAAATAGAAGGTTGGTTTATGCGGACACTTTCTCAGGGCCTCACATTCCCATTGGCTCATATATAGGTTAGCATAAGAAGGGGCATATCTATGTCCCATAGCTGTACCCTGAACCTGTAAATATTGTCTCCCCGCAAATTCAAAATCATTACACCTCAAACAGATTTCCAACAGCTGCAAGAGTTCTGCGTCCGGTCTCTTAGGATCTGGATACTGTTCCAAGATATTTTTTATTGTGCTTAAACCTAATTCTGTATTAATGTTTGTATAAAGACTTTCAATATCAATTGTGAAGAGTTGCGTATTTATTGGTAATCGTATTGGTTTGATAAGTTCCAAGAAGTGATATGTATCTTTCAAATAGCTAGGATGTTTAACCGAGAGAGGTCCCAGAAAGTGATCTATATAGAGGGAGATGTTATAAGTCGCGCTACTACAGTCCGATACAATGGGCCTCCCTGACGGGATCACGTTTGGTACTGTCCACGTCTGGGGATCTTTATGGATCTTCGGAAGGAGGTAAAACTGTCTATTCCGAGGTTCATCTGGGCCATATAGAAAATCCCTTTGTTTTGCAGTAATATATTTTTTATTATATAATTTACTCACAATACTACGAACTTGGAATTGTGTGTTTTGTTGAATACTATTCTCAATAGCTCTGTAGTATTTGCCATTAGCCAGCTGTCTATTAGCTTCCAGAACATATTGATGTTTATCCAAAATCACAATCTTGGAACCCTTATCTGCTGGTTTAAAAATAATGTTTTTATTTTGTTGAAGTTCCTTAATCACTTCCATGTCCTCACCTCCAACACCATCAGTACCCCTGCTCCACGGTCGGAATCCAGCAGAATCCCGCAAGTCGGCTTCAATTAACTTTCTCACTCTCTCATCCAACTGGCCCCAAGTGGGTTCCCAATTGGATGGTAGCGTAAGACGAGTCCTACAGTCCCCATCCTTTTTATCCTCACCAAAATGGTCCAAGAGTTTAATCCTCCTGTGATATAAGGAAATATCCCTCCATAACTCCTCCCTATCTAGTGTATTTGGGGTTGGAATGTAAGAAAGCCCTTTCTCCAATAGTTCTATTTGTCGCACAGTGGGTCGGAATAAGGTTGATAAATTTAATATATTACTCCCCTCAGCACACCAACCGTGTTTAGAGGATTTCAAATCATGTATCCCATCTGTGGGTGAATCAGAGTCCAATTGAATACTATTAGGTGGATCAGTGAAAGACTGTAAACGGAAGATGGAAGACTGTTTCTCCCTATAGTGATCCCGAGTAAGGTCTGAAGGGCGATCCCCCATATTAGGCTCAATAGGAGTTAAAAATCCAATTTCAATTCACTGCACCAATGCTTGAATATTCGCCCCGCCGTTTCCTGAGTCCAGTGGATGTTATCTGTGACCGTATGGAATTGGTCCTCGGCAATACGGCTTATTACAGGCAAACGCTTCAGCGCGAAGTCATTAACAATGTCTAAGTTGTATTTCTGCTCCTGAGGTAGAAGGTGCGAATAGTTAATCAGTGGGAAATAGGGTTAGGGTAGGGTTAGGGTTAGGGTTTAGGAAAGAGAAAGGGGACCCAGCAGCCGCTGGACCCCCTTGGAGGCACGCTCACGACGAATGAAGTGGGCAGATGTCCCCCGTTCAAAAAATTGCCCATATAGGGTGATAATTGGCCAACTGCGCATCGTTGGGCCGTCGCGACGTTTCGGCGTAACTTGGCCTTCTTCAAGCTGGCCCAACGTGTCTGTCTGTTTGTGTTTTCTGCCTGTCTTGGCTTTATACTGTCTGTCTCCACCCACTTTGGGTTTTCTGTTTTTTATTTAACTTTCTTTTCTTTCTCAGTTTGCTCTTTAACTTTTCTCTGTTTGTTCTTTAACTTTCTTTGCTTTATACTTCTGTTTCTCAACTTGTTCTTTTTCTCTGTTTGTTCTTTAACTTTCTTTGCTTTATACTTCTGTTTCTCAACTTGTTCTTTTTCTCTGTTTGTTCTTTAACTTTCTTTGCTTTTTCTTACTGTGCTCTCTTTGTTTTTTTTCTGTCCTTCTGTTGTTGTTTATCCTTTTTATATTTTTAAATGGCACCCCCTGCGTTATAGACATCCCGTCCTGTATTTTTCCTGTTTTGGCACCCCCTTCTTATTTATCCTTTCCAGTTCTGTGGCTTTTACGTGTTTCCATTATTTTTTGGCTTTTTTTTATTTTTTATTTTTAGGAGGGAGGGAGGGAGGGTTTTAGGGGTTAGGGTAAGGGCAGGAGGGAAGGAGTGGTTAGGGTTAGGGCAGGGAGGGCGGGTAGGGGAATCACCCACTCCACCGGGACCCGGCCGGTAAGGGTTTAGGAAAGAGAAAGGGGACCCAGCAGCCGCTGGACCCCCTTGGAGGCACGCTCACGACGAATGAAGTGGGCAGATGTCCCCCGTTCAAAAAATTGCCCATATAGGGTGATAATTGGCCAACTGCGCATCGTTGGGCCGTCGCGACGTTTCGGCGTAACTTGGCCTTCTTCAAGCTGGCCCAACGTGTCTGTCTGTTTGTGTTTTCTGCCTGTCTCGGCTTTATACTGTCTGTCTCCACCCACTTTGGGTTTTCTGTTTTTTATTTAACTTTCTTTTCTTTCTCAGTTTGCTCTTTAACTTTTCTCTGTTTGTTCTTTAACTTTCTTTGCTTTATACTTCTGTTTCTCAACTTGTTCTTTTTCTCTGTTTGTTCTTTAACTTTCTTTGCTTTATACTTCTGTTTCTCAACTTGTTCTTTTTCTCTGTTTGTTCTTTAACTTTCTTTGCTTTTTCTTACTGTGCTCTCTTTGTTTTTTTTCTGTCCTTCTGTTGTTGTTTATCCTTTTTATATTTTTAAATGGCACCCCCTGCGTTATAGACATCCCGTCCTGTATTTTTCCTGTTTTGGCACCCCCTTCTTATTTATCCTTTCCAGTTCTGTGGCTTTTACGTGTTTCCATTATTTTTTGGCTTTTTTTTATTTTTTATTTTTAGGAGGGAGGGAGGGAGGGTTTTAGGGGTTAGGGTAAGGGCAGGAGGGAAGGAGTGGTTAGGGTTAGGGCAGGGAGGGCGGGTAGGGGAATCACCCACTCCACCGGGACCCGGCCGGTAAGGGTTTAGGAAAGAGAAAGGGGACCCAGCAGCCGCTGGACCCCCTTGGAGGCATGCTCACGACGAATGAAGTGGGCAGATGTCCCCCGTTCAAAAAATTGCCCATATAGGGTGATAATTGGCCAACTGCGCATCGTTGGGCCGTCGCGACGTTTCGGCGTAACTTGGCCTTCTTCAAGCTGGCCCAACGTGTCTGTCTGTTTGTGTTTTCTGCCTGTCTCGGCTTTATACTGTCTGTCTCCACCCACTTTGGGTTTTCTGTTTTTTATTTAACTTTCTTTTCTTTCTCAGTTTGCTCTTTAACTTTTCTCTGTTTGTTCTTTAACTTTCTTTGCTTTATACTTCTGTTTCTCAACTTGTTCTTTTTCTCTGTTTGTTCTTTAACTTTCTTTGCTTTATACTTCTGTTTCTCAACTTGTTCTTTTTCTCTGTTTGTTCTTTAACTTTCTTTGCTTTTTCTTACTGTGCTCTCTTTGTTTTTTTTCTGTCCTTCTGTTGTTGTTTATCCTTTTTATATTTTTAAATGGCACCCCCTGCGTTATAGACATCCCGTCCTGTATTTTTCCTTTTTTGGCACCCCCTTCTTATTTATCCTTTCCAGTTCTGTGGCTTTTACGTGTTTCCATTATTTTTTGGCTTTTTTTTATTTTTTATTTTTAGGAGGGAGGGAGGGAGGGTTTTAGGGGTTAGGGTAAGGGCAGGAGGGAAGGAGTGGTTAGGGTTAGGGCAGGGAGGGCGGGTAGGGGAATCACCCACTCCACCGGGACCCGGCCGGTAAGGGTTTAGGAAAGAGAAAGGGGACCCAGCAGCCGCTGGACCCCCTTGGAGGCACGCTCACGACGAATGAAGTGGGCAGATGTCCCCCGTTCAAAAAATTGCCCATATAGGGTGATAATTGGCCAACTGCGCATCGTTGGGCCGTCGCGACGTTTCGGCGTAACTTGGCCTTCTTCAAGCTGGCCCAACGTGTCTGTCTGTTTGTGTTTTCTGCCTGTCTCGGCTTTATACTGTCTGTCTCCACCCACTTTGGGTTTTCTGTTTTTTATTTAACTTTCTTTTCTTTCTCAGTTTGCTCTTTAACTTTTCTCTGTTTGTTCTTTAACTTTCTTTGCTTTATACTTCTGTTTCTCAACTTGTTCTTTTTCTCTGTTTGTTCTTTAACTTTCTTTGCTTTATACTTCTGTTTCTCAACTTGTTCTTTTTCTCTGTTTGTTCTTTAACTTTCTTTGCTTTTTCTTACTGTGCTCTCTTTGTTTTTTTTCTGTCCTTCTGTTGTTGTTTATCCTTTTTATATTTTTAAATGGCACCCCCTGCGTTATAGACATCCCGTCCTGTATTTTTCCTTTTTTGGCACCCCCTTCTTATTTATCCTTTCCAGTTCTGTGGCTTTTACGTGTTTCCATTATTTTTTGGCTTTTTTTTATTTTTTATTTTTAGGAGGGAGGGAGGGAGGGTTTTAGGGGTTAGGGTAAGGGCAGGAGGGAAGGAGTGGTTAGGGGAAATCAAAGTTGGGAGCACGGTCCCCGAAGGGGGCCGTGCTCCAATGCACAGACCATACCTGCTCCCAACTCAGGCGTCCAGGACCCCCCCAGTGGAGTTCCAAATGGAATGTAATAGATGCAGTTGGAGGGGTGGGGGGAGGAGGGGTGTGGAGGTTAGGCTTAGGGTCCACTCAAGGGGTGGGGGATGACCAACTCTCGTGTCCAATCAGAGTGGCAAGTGGTTAGGTTTAGGGCAGGAGGTCAAATTATTATAGAGGTCACTGAGGTTAGGGGTTAGGGGGTTAGGGTTAGGGTAGGGGAATTGATTCCTCCTACGAGGGTAGAAGGAAGGTGCACGGGCCATCCCACGGGAGAACCCCCGATCCCTGTCTGGGTTCTCAAGGAAGGGACGATGGCGTCGCCTTCCGTAGCGGACTACTTGCCACTCGTCCGCCATGACGAGTGGTTTTTAATTTACTATTGTAAATATAAATGAAATAAAACAAACTTGTTTTTAAACAACTAAAAGAGAGCCCAAAGGCTTCAAAAACCCTTAAAATAAAACACCGTAAATTCGGTTCCAAACAACTAAAAGAGAGCCCAAAGGCTTAAAAATCCCTAAACTAAAATACCGTAAATTCGGTCCCAAACAACGAAAAGAGAGCCCGAAGGCTTAAAAATCCCTTAAAAGAAAACCGTGTATTCGGTTGTTTAGAATAAACAAAAATAAAAAATTCTGCAAACAACTAAAAGAGAGCACCGGGGCTTGAAAATCCCTAAAAACAAAAAAAACCTGTTTTCCGGTTGAAAAAAATCAAACGTGCCTCCGGCAACGTTTCGACCCTAAAAGGTCTTCCTCAGGCCTGTGAGGCACGAAAGAAAATAAAACCAACAAAAATCCAAGCGCTCCAAACAATGGCTGGCTGCTGGAGATGTGCACTGTTTGGCTGTCGAAAGCAGAATGAGCTCTCTCTCCTGCCTGCGCTCCTTTTATATCCTCTGGTCTGTTGTGCGATTTAAACCGTTCGTTTTAAATGTTTTTCCAGTTTCCCTGTGTCCTTTTAAAATTAGGGCTTGACATTACACTAAGATGAATTACACAACATGAATTGAAATTATACACTATTTAAATTAACTTATTTATTTATTTATTTATAAGCGTGAGTGCCTTTTTAATATTTGAGTGTATAATTGTATATTTATACTTTGACAGTACAATAATGAATTTACTGTCATTAATTCAACCCCTTTTCAGAAGATTAAAATATTTAAATATTCCCACCTGATATTAGGGTTGGACAGAAAGCCAATTGGGGTTATTAGGGGAAGGGGAAAGGTTAGGGTTAGGGAAAGGGAACATGGGAGGGGCTAGGGTTAGGGGAAGGGAAGGGAAGGGGTTGGGGTTAGGGAAAGGTAGTGGGAGGGGATAGGAGGTAAAGGGGAAGAGGGGGAGTGGTTAGGGTTAGGAAAAGGATCCGGATTGGGGATAAGGGGATGGGATAATAGAAATTTGGACCAGACCAGGGCACATTTCAATTAGGGTTGGACAAAGAACTGGGATCCGGAGTTGGGTCAAATTGGAAATTAAACTAAATTTGCATATTTAGGCCAGATGGGTCTTTAGTACCTAATAAATAAATCCAGTACTTTTCCTTCTTTTTACGTTCCCAATCCGTCCAGCTTACATTCCGTTGCAGGCCAGCCATTCTCATCGCTTCTTCGCCATGAATTAAAAAATGTTGAACCAAAAGAGTGTCCGTTGACTTCTTTCTCTTCACATTGTATCGATGTTGCATCATACGTGTGGACAATGTGTTCTTGGTTTCTCCAACATACTGAACACCACACTTTGAACAAAAGATAACATATATACAATTTTTTGAGTCGGTGCTGAACCCTTGCTCAACCCGAAAAACTTTCTTATCAGCGCTCTTAACAAACTTAAGCCTGACAAATTGGGATTCCAATAGCTGTGGTTTCCGCACGGTTAGAGAGGGTAACCTGGCTTTAACCAAATAATCCCGCAAGTTCTTATTCCGTCTATAGGCTGAGATAACCTTAGATGACGGAAGAAATTGCTGGACATCCGGAACCGTATCGAAATTAGTCTTAAACTTCCCATTTAGAATCTTGGAAGTGCTCGAATAAGACGTAATTAGTGGTATGATATTCCGATCATCCAACGCCTTCGATTCCCTAAAGGTTTTGAAGCAGTCCCGTAGGAATGACCTGGGATAACCTCTGTTCCTCAAGGCCTTAAAGAGTGTCCTCACTGCTTCAAGAAACTCCGCTCTTCTTGTGCAAATCCGAGCAAACCGTAAGAGCTGTGCTTTCACAATCCCTCTGAAACAGTGTGTCGGATGAAAGCTCCTCCTGTGGAGTAATGCGTGTGTATCCGTTGTTTTAAAATGCACCTTAATGTCTAACTTATGTGTCTGTAAGAAATCCGGTCCCTTAAAGACCGTGGTATCTAGGAAATCAATTGAATATTCATCAAATTCCTTTTTTAATGTAATTGAGGGATCGTGTGTATTGAGGATTTGCACAAAGTTATCAAATTCCTCACGCGACTTCGTCCAGACACCCCAAATGTCATCTAAATACCTAAGATAACATTTCGGCTTCGTCTCACACTTGGCTAAAACTTCTTGTTCCCAATTGGCCATAAAGATGTTGGCATAGGCCGGTGCAAATCTTTTGCCCATTGCCGTGCCTTTCACCTGAAGATAATATTTTTCATTAAAGACAAAATCGTTTCTAGTTAAACTAATTTCTAGTAATTTTAAAAGTTCCTGATCTGGTCTTTTGGGGTCTGGATTCCTTTCAAACACCTTCCTAACACAATTGATTCCAGCCTCAATGGGAATATTGGTGTACAGGTTATCCACATCCATACTGAAGAAGGCGGAATCAGACGTGAGGGTTAAACTCTTTACAATCTCAATAAAATGATAAGTATCTCTGACATAGGCAGGGTGAGTAATGGACAAGGGATTAAGATAATAGTCTAAGTATTCCGCTATCAAATATGTCTCACTCCCACAGTCCGAAACTATCGGTCTGCCGGGAGGAATTACAAATGGGACTGTCCACTTATGCGGCTCCTTATGAATTTTGGGTAAAATATAAAATCTCCTCTCCCTGGGCTCAAATTTGCCAATCAAGTATTGTCTTTGCTTCGCATTTATGAATTTCTTCTTTTTTAGTGTGTCCAATATGTCAATTACCATGGGAACTGTATCCATGTACATAGGTTTTTCCAATTTTCTATAATACACCGGATCATTAAGTTGTCTTTCCACCTCAAACATGTATTGTTCCCTACTCATTATGACAACAGCCGATCCTTTGTCAGCTGGCTTGATTACCATATGTTTCGTTTTAATTAGCTCCCGTAGCGCTTTTACTTCCTGCCATGAAATATTGGGTTTCTCATTCTGAGATTTATAATGTGTTCTAAAAACGTCTCTATCCGTATCAATTAAATTTTGGACTGGGGTTGGTATCAGATTCCATGAAGGTTCCCAAATGGAAGGGCCAATGAAAGGAAGTATGTCTCGCTTTTTAGAGTTCCTATAATGGGTTGCCAATTTGAGCTTCCTATGATAGTTTTGCATATCTAACTGAAATTGGTCCCTGCCATCCTTGCCTATGTCGAGGGTTGGGACATATGTCAACCCCTTACTGAGCAACCTACGTTGTGAGTCAGTAAGTTTGAAATTTTTTGCCAAAACTACTACTTCCTGAGCCTGAACGGACTGCGAGCCTTCCGCCCCCTCTCGTTCCAGGCTCAAGGGGCAGCAGAGTTTAGCGTCACCATCCAATGTTCAAACATTGCCCTTGCAGTGTCACTGGTCCAGTGTACATCATCCAGCTCGGTCTCAAAATCCTCCTCCGGTAAGAGGGGGATGTAGGGCATGTTCCTGATCAGATGCTCATTCAAGGTCTGGAGGTTTTCCTTTTCCTCTGTTGGGAGGTTTGGCGAAAAGTTGATCAGTGGTACCCATATCTCCGCATAGGGGAACTTCCTCTTCGCAGAACGAAGTGCCCCCTGCAGATTCTTCACTGTGGTTTCCTTAGACTTATTCGCCCTACTGTTAATGCCAAAGGACAAAATGATCTTTTCCACCACTAAATCTGGAGGTGGTGTAGTTTTTTCCATTAATGCCTGTGCGTGTCGAAAATGAGCACCCGGAAAACTATCCACCTGTAGGTTGCTAGTGAGGAAGTCTGGAAACCGACAAACGTTCGAATCGCCCATAATGAGCCACTTTTTCTCAACCTCCAACGACCAATCTGTGAGCTTCCGCTGAGTGTTTGGATGGTGCTTCACCCTAAACCTCGGCGGTTCTGGAGAAGTGAAGTGATCGAAGGAGTCCTCAAACAGATCATCACTGTGTGCAGAGTCTTCTTCTCGGTGGACCTCAACCTGAGATATCTGTGACACAGGTGACAGCTGCATGTCGGCGTGCTCCAGGTCTTCACTTTGTGCAGAAGAGTGCAGGGCAGCCGCCGCTGCTTCAGCCGCTTCCTCCTCTCTCTGCATTTCATCAAACAGAGCCTCCAATTCGGGGTGCTCTGAACGATAGACTGGCGCCTCAGACTCCTCCTGGTCCTCCGCGCTTTCAGCGATAACTTCCAGGAAGGCCTCCTGGTCACGGCGTTGTCTGACTCTCCGACGCTCTCTCGGAGGTTCCGCGTGACTTCCAACCTGAGGCCAATCCTCATCTTGAACCCGTAAATCAGTCATGGTTCCAGCCGAAACCATGACCTTGGGCCCCTGCCGGGGACCTTGCTGTCTACCCGAATCTCTACGTTCAGTTGAAGTAGCAGTTAAGGTTGAAACCCTAGGAGCGGTCATCGTAGCTGTGGAAGGTCCACGGGTTTGTGGAGCCTCGGGCTGAGCCGGGGTTTCCGTTTGCTGGGGGACCTGAGCCTGTCCTTGCTGTCCCTCCTCAGCAATGGACGTAATCAGGGCTTCAGCATGCTCAAGAACAGTGTGGGTGATACGCGACAGGTTCCGCTTCGCCCAACGCACTGCTACTTCAAATGCAGGTTTCCAATCAGGAACCAGAACGGTGGACAACCCTTCCAAAAGATCCGTCAGACCAGCTTCATAGTGCTCCATAAGAATCTGGCAAGTGGTATAACCCCAGTTCTTCGCATTGGCCTGAATCAGGCTCAAAGTGTGCTCCGTTGGAGCGGCCGGTTTAATCATTCCAGACAGAACCTCCACCATTCTGGAAATCATTCTCGGCTCTGCAGTCTGTCCAGGCTTCAGAGCCACATTCTGCAAGTGGTGAACCATTTTGATCACCCCATGCATTTTTCGAACCAGTCTCCCAAACTGAGGGTCAGCTGGTTGCCGCCTAACCTCATTGCCTAAGCCCCGTGGAGAAGGACCTCTTCGGGGAGGTCTTGGGTAAGCTTGGCGTACCACATCCGCAAAAGAGCGGGACTGGGCGTTCCTGTACCGGAAGTTCCCTATGGGAGGCGCTGGCCGGCTAGGGTAGGGGAATTGATTCCTCCTACGAGGGTAGAAGGAAGGTGCACGGGCCATCCCACGGGAGAACCCCCGATCCCTGTCTGGGTTCTCAAGGAAGGGACGATGGCGTCGCCTTCCGTAGCGGACTACTTGCCACTCGTCCGCCATGACGAGTGGTTTTTAATTTACTATTGTAAATATAAATGAAATAAAACAAACTTGTTTTTAAACAACTAAAAGAGAGCCCAAAGGCTTCAAAAACCCTTAAAATAAAACACCGTAAATTCGGTTCCAAACAACTAAAAGAGAGCCCAAAGGCTTAAAAATCCCTAAACTAAAATACCGTAAATTCGGTCCCAAACAACGAAAAGAGAGCCCGAAGGCTTAAAAATCCCTTAAAAGAAAACCGTGTATTCGGTTGTTTAGAATAAACAAAAATAAAAAATTCTGCAAACAACTAAAAGAGAGCACCGGGGCTTGAAAATCCCTAAAAACAAAAAAAACCTGTTTTCCGGTTGAAAAAAATCAAACGTGCCTCCGGCAACGTTTCGACCCTAAAAGGTCTTCCTCAGGCCTGTGAGGCACGAAAGAAAATAAAACCAACAAAAATCCAAGCGCTCCAAACAATGGCTGGCTGCTGGAGATGTGCACTGTTTGGCTGTCGAAAGCAGAATGAGCTCTCTCTCCTGCCTGCGCTCCTTTTATATCCTCTGGTCTGTTGTGCGATTTAAACCGTTCGTTTTAAATGTTTTTCCAGTTTCCCTGTGTCCTTTTAAAATTAGGGCTTGACATTACACTAAGATGAATTACACAACATGAATTGAAATTATACACTATTTAAATTAACTTATTTATTTATTTATTTATAAGCGTGAGTGCCTTTTTAATATTTGAGTGTATAATTGTATATTTATACTTTGACAGTACAATAATGAATTTACTGTCATTAATTCAACCCCTTTTCAGAAGATTAAAATATTTAAATATTCCCACCTGATATTAGGGTTGGACAGAAAGCCAATTGGGGTTATTAGGGGAAGGGGAAAGGTTAGGGTTAGGGAAAGGGAACATGGGAGGGGCTAGGGTTAGGGGAAGGGAAGGGAAGGGGTTGGGGTTAGGGAAAGGTAGTGGGAGGGGATAGGAGGTAAAGGGGAAGAGGGGGAGTGGTTAGGGTTAGGAAAAGGATCCGGATTGGGGATAAGGGGATGGGATAATAGAAATTTGGACCAGACCAGGGCACATTTCAATTAGGGTTGGACAAAGAACTGGGATCCGGAGTTGGGTCAAATTGGAAATTAAACTAAATTTGCATATTTAGGCCAGATGGGTCTTTAGTACCTAATAAATAAATCCAGTACTTTTCCTTCTTTTTACGTTCCCAATCCGTCCAGCTTACATTCCGTTGCAGGCCAGCCATTCTCATCGCTTCTTCGCCATGAATTAAAAAATGTTGAACCAAAAGAGTGTCCGTTGACTTCTTTCTCTTCACATTGTATCGATGTTGCATCATACGTGTGGACAATGTGTTCTTGGTTTCTCCAACATACTGAACACCACACTTTGAACAAAAGATAACATATATACAATTTTTTGAGTCGGTGCTGAACCCTTGCTCAACCCGAAAAACTTTCTTATCAGCGCTCTTAACAAACTTAAGCCTGACAAATTGGGATTCCAATAGCTGTGGTTTCCGCACGGTTAGAGAGGGTAACCTGGCTTTAACCAAATAATCCCGCAAGTTCTTATTCCGTCTATAGGCTGAGATAACCTTAGATGACGGAAGAAATTGCTGGACATCCGGAACCGTATCGAAATTAGTCTTAAACTTCCCATTTAGAATCTTGGAAGTGCTCGAATAAGACGTAATTAGTGGTATGATATTCCGATCATCCAACGCCTTCGATTCCCTAAAGGTTTTGAAGCAGTCCCGTAGGAATGACCTGGGATAACCTCTGTTCCTCAAGGCCTTAAAGAGTGTCCTCACTGCTTCAAGAAACTCCGCTCTTCTTGTGCAAATCCGAGCAAACCGTAAGAGCTGTGCTTTCACAATCCCTCTGAAACAGTGTGTCGGATGAAAGCTCCTCCTGTGGAGTAATGCGTGTGTATCCGTTGTTTTAAAATGCACCTTAATGTCTAACTTATGTGTCTGTAAGAAATCCGGTCCCTTAAAGACCGTGGTATCTAGGAAATCAATTGAATATTCATCAAATTCCTTTTTTAATGTAATTGAGGGATCGTGTGTATTGAGGATTTGCACAAAGTTATCAAATTCCTCACGCGACTTCGTCCAGACACCCCAAATGTCATCTAAATACCTAAGATAACATTTCGGCTTCGTCTCACACTTGGCTAAAACTTCTTGTTCCCAATTGGCCATAAAGATGTTGGCATAGGCCGGTGCAAATCTTTTGCCCATTGCCGTGCCTTTCACCTGAAGATAATATTTTTCATTAAAGACAAAATCGTTTCTAGTTAAACTAATTTCTAGTAATTTTAAAAGTTCCTGATCTGGTCTTTTGGGGTCTGGATTCCTTTCAAACACCTTCCTAACACAATTGATTCCAGCCTCAATGGGAATATTGGTGTACAGGTTATCCACATCCATACTGAAGAAGGCGGAATCAGACGTGAGGGTTAAACTCTTTACAATCTCAATAAAATGATAAGTATCTCTGACATAGGCAGGGTGAGTAATGGACAAGGGATTAAGATAATAGTCTAAGTATTCCGCTATCAAATATGTCTCACTCCCACAGTCCGAAACTATCGGTCTGCCGGGAGGAATTACAAATGGGACTGTCCACTTATGCGGCTCCTTATGAATTTTGGGTAAAATATAAAATCTCCTCTCCCTGGGCTCAAATTTGCCAATCAAGTATTGTCTTTGCTTCGCATTTATGAATTTCTTCTTTTTTAGTGTGTCCAATATGTCAATTACCATGGGAACTGTATCCATGTACATAGGTTTTTCCAATTTTCTATAATACACCGGATCATTAAGTTGTCTTTCCACCTCAAACATGTATTGTTCCCTACTCATTATGACAACAGCCGATCCTTTGTCAGCTGGCTTGATTACCATATGTTTCGTTTTAATTAGCTCCCGTAGCGCTTTTACTTCCTGCCATGAAATATTGGGTTTCTCATTCTGAGATTTATAATGTGTTCTAAAAACGTCTCTATCCGTATCAATTAAATTTTGGACTGGGGTTGGTATCAGATTCCATGAAGGTTCCCAAATGGAAGGGCCAATGAAAGGAAGTATGTCTCGCTTTTTAGAGTTCCTATAATGGGTTGCCAATTTGAGCTTCCTATGATAGTTTTGCATATCTAACTGAAATTGGTCCCTGCCATCCTTGCCTATGTCGAGGGTTGGGACATATGTCAACCCCTTACTGAGCAACCTACGTTGTGAGTCAGTAAGTTTGAAATTTTTTGCCAAAACTACTACTTCCTGAGCCTGAACGGACTGCGAGCCTTCCGCCCCCTCTCGTTCCAGGCTCAAGGGGCAGCAGAGTTTAGCGTCACCATCCAATGTTCAAACATTGCCCTTGCAGTGTCACTGGTCCAGTGTACATCATCCAGCTCGGTCTCAAAATCCTCCTCCGGTAAGAGGGGGATGTAGGGCATGTTCCTGATCAGATGCTCATTCAAGGTCTGGAGGTTTTCCTTTTCCTCTGTTGGGAGGTTTGGCGAAAAGTTGATCAGTGGTACCCATATCTCCGCATAGGGGAACTTCCTCTTCGCAGAACGAAGTGCCCCCTGCAGATTCTTCACTGTGGTTTCCTTAGACTTATTCGCCCTACTGTTAATGCCAAAGGACAAAATGATCTTTTCCACCACTAAATCTGGAGGTGGTGTAGTTTTTTCCATTAATGCCTGTGCGTGTCGAAAATGAGCACCCGGAAAACTATCCACCTGTAGGTTGCTAGTGAGGAAGTCTGGAAACCGACAAACGTTCGAATCGCCCATAATGAGCCACTTTTTCTCAACCTCCAACGACCAATCTGTGAGCTTCCGCTGAGTGTTTGGATGGTGCTTCACCCTAAACCTCGGCGGTTCTGGAGAAGTGAAGTGATCGAAGGAGTCCTCAAACAGATCATCACTGTGTGCAGAGTCTTCTTCTCGGTGGACCTCAACCTGAGATATCTGTGACACAGGTGACAGCTGCATGTCGGCGTGCTCCAGGTCTTCACTTTGTGCAGAAGAGTGCAGGGCAGCCGCCGCTGCTTCAGCCGCTTCCTCCTCTCTCTGCATTTCATCAAACAGAGCCTCCAATTCGGGGTGCTCTGAACGATAGACTGGCGCCTCAGACTCCTCCTGGTCCTCCGCGCTTTCAGCGATAACTTCCAGGAAGGCCTCCTGGTCACGGCGTTGTCTGACTCTCCGACGCTCTCTCGGAGGTTCCGCGTGACTTCCAACCTGAGGCCAATCCTCATCTTGAACCCGTAAATCAGTCATGGTTCCAGCCGAAACCATGACCTTGGGCCCCTGCCGGGGACCTTGCTGTCTACCCGAATCTCTACGTTCAGTTGAAGTAGCAGTTAAGGTTGAAACCCTAGGAGCGGTCATCGTAGCTGTGGAAGGTCCACGGGTTTGTGGAGCCTCGGGCTGAGCCGGGGTTTCCGTTTGCTGGGGGACCTGAGCCTGTCCTTGCTGTCCCTCCTCAGCAATGGACGTAATCAGGGCTTCAGCATGCTCAAGAACAGTGTGGGTGATACGCGACAGGTTCCGCTTCGCCCAACGCACTGCTACTTCAAATGCAGGTTTCCAATCAGGAACCAGAACGGTGGACAACCCTTCCAAAAGATCCGTCAGACCAGCTTCATAGGGTAGGGTTAGGGTTAGGGTAGGGGAATTGATTCCTCCTACGAGGGTAGAAGGAAGGTGCACGGGCCATCCCACGGGAGAACCCCCGATCCCTGTCTGGGTTCTCAAGGAAGGGACGTTGGCGTCGTCTTCCATAGCGGACAACTTGCCACTCGTCCGCCATGACGAGTGGTTTTTAATTTACAAATGTAAATATAAATGAAATAAAACAAACTTGTTTTTAAACAACTAAAAGAGAGCCCAAGGCTTCAAAATCCCTTAAAATAAAACACCGTAAATTCGGTTCCAAACAACTAAAAGAGAGCCCAAAGGCTTAAAAATCCCTGAAACTAAAATACCGTAAATTCGGTCCCAAACAACGAAAAGAGAGCCCGAAGGCTTAAAAATCCCTTAAAAGAAAACCGTGTATTCGGTTGTTTAGAATAAACAAAAATAAAAAATTCTGCAAACAACTAAAAGAGAGCACCGGGGCTTGAAAATCCCTAAAAACAAAAAAAACCTGTTTACCGGTTGAAAAAAATCAAACGTGCCTCAGGCAACGTTTCGACCTTAAAAGGTCTTCCTCAGGCCTGTGAGGCACGAAAGAAAATAAAACCAACAAAAATCCAAGCGCTCAAAACAATGGCTGGCTGCTGGAGATGTGCACTGTTTGGCTGTCGAAAGCAGAATGAGCTCTCTCTCCTGCCTGCGCTCCTTTTATACCCTCTGGTCTGTTGTGCGTTTTAAACCGTTCTTTCTAAATGTTTTTTCAGTTTCCCTGTGTCCTTTTAAAATTAGGGCTTGACATTATACTAAAATGAATTATACAACATGAACTGAAATTATACACTATTTAAATTTATTTATTTATTTATTTATTAGCGTGAGTGCTTTTTAATACTTGAGTGTATAATTTTATATTTATACTGTGACAGTACAAAAATGAATTTACTGTCATTAATTCAACCCCTGTACATAAGATTAAAATATTTAAATATTCCAACCTGATATTAGGGTTGGACATAAAACCAATTGGGGTTATTAGGGGAAAAGGGGAAAGGTTAGGGTTAGGGAAAGGGAACATGGGTGGGGTTAGGGGAAGGGAAGGGGTTGGGGTTAGGGAAAGGTAGTGGGAGGGGATAGGAGGGAAAAGGGGAAGAGGGGGAGTGGTTAGGGTTAGGAAAAGGATCCGGATTGGGGATAAGGGGTTGGGATAATAGAAATTTGGACCAGACCAGGGCACATTTCAATTAGGGTTGGACCAATAACCGGGATCCGGAGTTGGGTCAAATTGGAAATTGAACTAAATTTGCATATTTAGGCCAGATGGGTCTTTAGTACCTAACAAATAAATCCAGTACTTTTCCTTCTTTTTACGTTCCCAATCCGTCCAGCTTACATTCCGTTGCAGGCCAGCCATTCTCATCGCTTCTTCGCCATGAATTAAAAAATGTTGAACCAAAAGAGTGTCTGTTGACTTCTTGTTCTTCACATTGTATCGATGTTGCATCATACGTGTGGACAATGTGTTCTTGGTTTCTCCAACATACTGAACACCACACTTAGAACAAAAGATAACATATATACAATTTTTTGAGTTGGTGCTGAACCCTTGCTCAACCCGAAAAACTTTCTTATCAGCGCTCTTAACAAACTTAAGCCTGACAAATTGGGATTCCAATAGCTGTGGTTTCCGCACGGTTAGAGAGGGTAACCTGGCTTTAACCAAATAATCCCGCAAGTTCTTATTCCGTCTATAGGCCGAGATAACCTTAGATGACGGAAGAAATTGCTGGACATCCGGAACTGTATCGAAATTAGTCTTAAACTTCCCATTCAGAATCTTGGAAGTGCTCGAATAAGACGTAATTAGTGGAATGATATTCCGATCATCCAACGCCTTCGATTCCCTGAAGGTTTTGAAGCAGTCCCGTAGGAATGACCTGGGATAACCTCTGTTCCTCAAGGCCTTAAAGAGTGTCCTCACTGCTTCAAGAAACTCCGCTCGTCTTGTGCAAATCCGAGCAAACCGTAAGAGCTGTGCTTTCACAATCCCTCTGAAACAGTGTGTCGGATGAAAGCTCCTCCTGTGGAGTAATGCGTGTGTATCCGTTGTTTTAAAATGCACCTTAATGTCTAACTTATGCGTCTGTAAGAAATCCGGTCCTTTAAAGACCGTGGTATCCAGGAAATCAATCGAATGTTCATCAAATTCCTTTTTTAATGTAATTGAGGGATCGTGTGTGTTGAGGATTTCCACAAAGTTGTCAAATCCCTCGCGTGACCCCGTCCAGACACCCCAAATATCATCTAAATACCTAAGATAACATTTTGGCTTCGTTTCACACTTGGCTAAAACTTCTTGTTCCCAATTGGCCATAAAGATGTTGGCATAGGCCGGTGCAAATCTTTTGCCCATTGCCGTGCCTTTCACCTGAAGATAATACCTTTCATTAAAGACAAAATCGTTTCTAGTTAAACTAATTTCTAGTAACTTTAAAAGTTCCTGATCAGGTCTTTTGGGGTCTGGATTCCTTTCAAACACTTTCCTGACACAATTGATTCCAGCCTCAATGGGAATATTGGTGTAGAGATTATCTACATCCATACTAAAGAAGGCGGAATCAGAGGTGAGGGTTAAACCCTTTACAATCTCAATAAAATGGTAAGTATCTCTGACATAGGCAGGGTGAGTAATGGACAAGGGATTAAGATAATAGTCTAAGTATTCGGCTATCAAATATGTCTCACTCCCACAGTCCGAAACTATCGGTCTACCGGGAGGTATTTCAAATGGGACTGTCCACTTATGCGGCTCCTTATGAATTTTGGGTAAAATATAAAATCTCCTCTCCCTGGGCTCAAATTTGCCAATCAAATATTGTCTTTGCTTCGCATTTATGAATTTCTTCTTTGTTAGTGTGTCCAATATGTCAATTACCATGGGAACTGTGTCCATGTACATAGGTTTTTCCAATTTTTTATAATACACCGGATCATTAAGTTGTCTTTCCACCTCAAACATGTATTGTTCCCTACTCATTATGACAACAGCTGATCCTTTGTCAGCTGGCTTGATTACCATATGTTTGGTTTTAATTAGCTCCCGTAGCGCTTTTACTTCCTGCCATGAAATATTGGGTTTCTCATTCTGAGATTTATAATGTGTTCTAAAAACGTCTCTATCTGTACTAATTAAATTTTGGACTGGGGTTGGTATCAGATTCCATGGAGGTTCCCAAATGGAAGGACCAATGAAAGGAAGTTTGTCTCGCTTTGTAGAGCTCCTATAATGGGTTGCCAATTTGAGCTTCCTATGATAGTTTTGCATATCTAACTGAAATTGGTCCCTGCCATCCTTGCCTATGTCAAGGGTTGGGACATATGTCAACCCCTTACTGAGCAACCTACGTTGTGAGTCAGTAAGTTTGAAATTTTTAGCCAAAACTACTACTTCCTGAGCCTGAACGGACTGCGAGCCTTCCGCCCCCTCTCGTTCCAGGCTCAAGGGGCAGCAGAGTTTAGCGTCACCATCCAATGTTCAAACATTGCCCTTGCAGTGTCACTGGTCCAGTGTACATCATCCAGCTCGGTCTCAAAATCCTCCTCCGGTAAGAGGGGGATGTAGGGCATGTTTCTGATCAGATGCTCATTCAAGGTCTGGAGGTTTTCCCTTTCCTCTGTTGGGAGGTTTGGCGAAAAGTTAATCAGTGGTACCCATATCTCCGCATAGGGGAACTTCCTCTTCGCAGAACGAAGTGCCCCCTGCAGATTCTTCACTGTGGTTTCCTTAGACTTATTCGCCCTACTGTTAATGCCAAAGGACAAAATGATCTTTTCCACCACTAAATCTGGAGGTGGTGTAGTTTTTTCCATTAATGCCTGTGCGTGTCGAAAATGAGCACCCGGAAAACTATCCACCTGTAGGTTGCTGGTGAGGAAGTCTGGAAACCGACAAACGTTCGAATCGCCCATAATGAGCCACTTTTTCTCAACCTCCAACGACCAATCTGTGAGCTTCCGCTGAGTGTTTGGATGGTGCTTCACCCTAAACCTCGGCGGTTCTGGAGAAGTGAAGTGATCGAAGGAGTCTTCAAACAGATCATCACTGTGTGCAGAGTCTTCTTCTCGGTGGACCTCAACCTGAGATATCTGTGACACAGGTGACATCTGCATGTCGGCTTGCTCCAGGTCTTCACTTTGTGCAGAAGAGTGCAGGGCAGCCGCCGCTGCTTCAGCCGCTTCCTCCTCCCTCTGCATTTCATCAAACAGAGCCTCCAATTCGGGGTGCTCTGAACGATAGACTGGTGCCTCAGACTCCTCCTGGTCCTCCGCGCTTTCAGCGATAACTTCCAGGAAGGCCTCCTGGTCACGGCGTTGTCTGACTCTCCGACGCTCTTTCGGAGGTTCCGCGTGACTTCCAACCTGAGGCCAATCCTCATCCTGAACCCGCAAATCAGTCATGGTTCCAGCCGAAACCATGACCTTGGGCCTCTGCCGGGGACCTTGCTGTCTACCCGAATCTCTACGTTCAGTTGAAGTAGCAGTTAAGGTTGAAACCCTAGGAGCGGTCATCGTAGCTGTGGAAGTTCCACGGACTTGTGGAGCCTCGGGCTGAGCCGGGGTTTCCGTTTGCTGGGGGACCTGAGCCTGTCCTTGCTGTCCCTCCTCAGCAATGGACGTAATCAGGGCTTCAGCATGCTCAAGAACAGTGTGGGTGATACGCGACAGGTTCCGCTTCGCCCAACGCACTGCTACTTCAAATGCAGGTTTCCAATCAGGAACCAGAACGGTGGACAACCCTTCCAAAAGATCCGTCAGACCAGCTTCATAGTGCTCCATAAGAATCTGGCAAGTGGTATAACCCCAGTTCTTCGCATTGGCCTGAATCAGGCTCAAAGTGTGCTCCGTTGGAGCGGCTGGTTTAATCATTCCAGACAGAACCTCCACCATTCTGGAAATCATTCTCGGCTCTGTAGTCTGTCCAGGCCTCAGAGCCACATTCTGCAAGTGGTGAACCATTTTGATCACCCCATGCATTTTTCGAACCAGTCTCCCAAACTGAGGGTCAGCTGGTTGCCGCCTGACCTCATTGCCTAAGCCCCGTGGAGAAGGACCTCTTCGGGGAGGTCTTGGGTAAGCTTGGCGTACCACATCCGCAAAAGAGCGGGACTGGGTGTTCCTGTACCGGAAGTTCCCTATGGGAGGCGCTGGCCGGCTAGGGTAGGGGAATTGATTCCTCCTACGAGGGTAGAAGGAAGGTGCACGGGCCATCCCACGGGAGAACCCCCGATCCCTGTCTGGGTTCTCAAGGAAGGGACGTTGGCGTCGTCTTCCATAGCGGACAACTTGCCACTCGTCCGCCATGACGAGTGGTTTTTAATTTACAAATGTAAATATAAATGAAATAAAACAAACTTGTTTTTAAACAACTAAAAGAGAGCCCAAGGCTTCAAAATCCCTTAAAATAAAACACCGTAAATTCGGTTCCAAACAACTAAAAGAGAGCCCAAAGGCTTAAAAATCCCTGAAACTAAAATACCGTAAATTCGGTCCCAAACAACGAAAAGAGAGCCCGAAGGCTTAAAAATCCCTTAAAAGAAAACCGTGTATTCGGTTGTTTAGAATAAACAAAAATAAAAAATTCTGCAAACAACTAAAAGAGAGCACCGGGGCTTGAAAATCCCTAAAAACAAAAAAAACCTGTTTACCGGTTGAAAAAAATCAAACGTGCCTCAGGCAACGTTTCGACCTTAAAAGGTCTTCCTCAGGCCTGTGAGGCACGAAAGAAAATAAAACCAACAAAAATCCAAGCGCTCAAAACAATGGCTGGCTGCTGGAGATGTGCACTGTTTGGCTGTCGAAAGCAGAATGAGCTCTCTCTCCTGCCTGCGCTCCTTTTATACCCTCTGGTCTGTTGTGCGTTTTAAACCGTTCTTTCTAAATGTTTTTTCAGTTTCCCTGTGTCCTTTTAAAATTAGGGCTTGACATTATACTAAAATGAATTATACAACATGAACTGAAATTATACACTATTTAAATTTATTTATTTATTTATTTATTAGCGTGAGTGCTTTTTAATACTTGAGTGTATAATTTTATATTTATACTTTGACAGTACAAAAATGAATTTACTGTCATTAATTCAACCCCTGTACATAAGATTAAAATATTTAAATATTCCAACCTGATATTAGGGTTGGACATAAAACCAATTGGGGTTATTAGGGGAAAAGGGGAAAGGTTAGGGTTAGGGAAAGGGAACATGGGTGGGGTTAGGGGAAGGGAAGGGGTTGGGGTTAGGGAAAGGTAGTGGGAGGGGATAGGAGGGAAAAGGGGAAGAGGGGGAGTGGTTAGGGTTAGGAAAAGGATCCGGATTGGGGATAAGGGGTTGGGATAATAGAAATTTGGACCAGACCAGGGCACATTTCAATTAGGGTTGGACCAATAACCGGGATCCGGAGTTGGGTCAAATTGGAAATTGAACTAAATTTGCATATTTAGGCCAGATGGGTCTTTAGTACCTAACAAATAAATCCAGTACTTTTCCTTCTTTTTACGTTCCCAATCCGTCCAGCTTACATTCCGTTGCAGGCCAGCCATTCTCATCGCTTCTTCGCCATGAATTAAAAAATGTTGAACCAAAAGAGTGTCTGTTGACTTCTTGTTCTTCACATTGTATCGATGTTGCATCATACGTGTGGACAATGTGTTCTTGGTTTCTCCAACATACTGAACACCACACTTAGAACAAAAGATAACATATATACAATTTTTTGAGTTGGTGCTGAACCCTTGCTCAACCCGAAAAACTTTCTTATCAGCGCTCTTAACAAACTTAAGCCTGACAAATTGGGATTCCAATAGCTGTGGTTTCCGCACGGTTAGAGAGGGTAACCTGGCTTTAACCAAATAATCCCGCAAGTTCTTATTCCGTCTATAGGCCGAGATAACCTTAGATGACGGAAGAAATTGCTGGACATCCGGAACTGTATCGAAATTAGTCTTAAACTTCCCATTCAGAATCTTGGAAGTGCTCGAATAAGACGTAATTAGTGGAATGATATTCCGATCATCCAACGCCTTCGATTCCCTGAAGGTTTTGAAGCAGTCCCGTAGGAATGACCTGGGATAACCTCTGTTCCTCAAGGCCTTAAAGAGTGTCCTCACTGCTTCAAGAAACTCCGCTCGTCTTGTGCAAATCCGAGCAAACCGTAAGAGCTGTGCTTTCACAATCCCTCTGAAACAGTGTGTCGGATGAAAGCTCCTCCTGTGGAGTAATGCGTGTGTATCCGTTGTTTTAAAATGCACCTTAATGTCTAACTTATGCGTCTGTAAGAAATCCGGTCCTTTAAAGACCGTGGTATCCAGGAAATCAATCGAATGTTCATCAAATTCCTTTTTTAATGTAATTGAGGGATCGTGTGTGTTGAGGATTTCCACAAAGTTGTCAAATCCCTCGCGTGACCCCGTCCAGACACCCCAAATATCATCTAAATACCTAAGATAACATTTTGGCTTCGTTTCACACTTGGCTAAAACTTCTTGTTCCCAATTGGCCATAAAGATGTTGGCATAGGCCGGTGCAAATCTTTTGCCCATTGCCGTGCCTTTCACCTGAAGATAATACCTTTCATTAAAGACAAAATCGTTTCTAGTTAAACTAATTTCTAGTAACTTTAAAAGTTCCTGATCAGGTCTTTTGGGGTCTGGATTCCTTTCAAACACTTTCCTGACACAATTGATTCCAGCCTCAATGGGAATATTGGTGTAGAGATTATCTACATCCATACTAAAGAAGGCGGAATCAGAGGTGAGGGTTAAACCCTTTACAATCTCAATAAAATGGTAAGTATCTCTGACATAGGCAGGGTGAGTAATGGACAAGGGATTAAGATAATAGTCTAAGTATTCGGCTATCAAATATGTCTCACTCCCACAGTCCGAAACTATCGGTCTACCGGGAGGTATTTCAAATGGGACTGTCCACTTATGCGGCTCCTTATGAATTTTGGGTAAAATATAAAATCTCCTCTCCCTGGGCTCAAATTTGCCAATCAAATATTGTCTTTGCTTCGCATTTATGAATTTCTTCTTTGTTAGTGTGTCCAATATGTCAATTACCATGGGAACTGTGTCCATGTACATAGGTTTTTCCAATTTTTTATAATACACCGGATCATTAAGTTGTCTTTCCACCTCAAACATGTATTGTTCCCTACTCATTATGACAACAGCTGATCCTTTGTCAGCTGGCTTGATTACCATATGTTTGGTTTTAATTAGCTCCCGTAGCGCTTTTACTTCCTGCCATGAAATATTGGGTTTCTCATTCTGAGATTTATAATGTGTTCTAAAAACGTCTCTATCTGTACTAATTAAATTTTGGACTGGGGTTGGTATCAGATTCCATGGAGGTTCCCAAATGGAAGGACCAATGAAAGGAAGTTTGTCTCGCTTTGTAGAGCTCCTATAATGGGTTGCCAATTTGAGCTTCCTATGATAGTTTTGCATATCTAACTGAAATTGGTCCCTGCCATCCTTGCCTATGTCAAGGGTTGGGACATATGTCAACCCCTTACTGAGCAACCTACGTTGTGAGTCAGTAAGTTTGAAATTTTTAGCCAAAACTACTACTTCCTGAGCCTGAACGGACTGCGAGCCTTCCGCCCCCTCTCGTTCCAGGCTCAAGGGGCAGCAGAGTTTAGCGTCACCATCCAATGTTCAAACATTGCCCTTGCAGTGTCACTGGTCCAGTGTACATCATCCAGCTCGGTCTCAAAATCCTCCTCCGGTAAGAGGGGGATGTAGGGCATGTTTCTGATCAGATGCTCATTCAAGGTCTGGAGGTTTTCCCTTTCCTCTGTTGGGAGGTTTGGCGAAAAGTTAATCAGTGGTACCCATATCTCCGCATAGGGGAACTTCCTCTTCGCAGAACGAAGTGCCCCCTGCAGATTCTTCACTGTGGTTTCCTTAGACTTATTCGCCCTACTGTTAATGCCAAAGGACAAAATGATCTTTTCCACCACTAAATCTGGAGGTGGTGTAGTTTTTTCCATTAATGCCTGTGCGTGTCGAAAATGAGCACCCGGAAAACTATCCACCTGTAGGTTGCTGGTGAGGAAGTCTGGAAACCGACAAACGTTCGAATCGCCCATAATGAGCCACTTTTTCTCAACCTCCAACGACCAATCTGTGAGCTTCCGCTGAGTGTTTGGATGGTGCTTCACCCTAAACCTCGGCGGTTCTGGAGAAGTGAAGTGATCGAAGGAGTCTTCAAACAGATCATCACTGTGTGCAGAGTCTTCTTCTCGGTGGACCTCAACCTGAGATATCTGTGACACAGGTGACATCTGCATGTCGGCTTGCTCCAGGTCTTCACTTTGTGCAGAAGAGTGCAGGGCAGCCGCCGCTGCTTCAGCCGCTTCCTCCTCCCTCTGCATTTCATCAAACAGAGCCTCCAATTCGGGGTGCTCTGAACGATAGACTGGTGCCTCAGACTCCTCCTGGTCCTCCGCGCTTTCAGCGATAACTTCCAGGAAGGCCTCCTGGTCACGGCGTTGTCTGACTCTCCGACGCTCTTTCGGAGGTTCCGCGTGACTTCCAACCTGAGGCCAATCCTCATCCTGAACCCGCAAATCAGTCATGGTTCCAGCCGAAACCATGACCTTGGGCCTCTGCCGGGGACCTTGCTGTCTACCCGAATCTCTACGTTCAGTTGAAGTAGCAGTTAAGGTTGAAACCCTAGGAGCGGTCATCGTAGCTGTGGAAGTTCCACGGACTTGTGGAGCCTCGGGCTGAGCCGGGGTTTCCGTTTGCTGGGGGACCTGAGCCTGTCCTTGCTGTCCCTCCTCAGCAATGGACGTAATCAGGGCTTCAGCATGCTCAAGAACAGTGTGGGTGATACGCGACAGGTTCCGCTTCGCCCAACGCACTGCTACTTCAAATGCAGGTTTCCAATCAGGAACCAGAACGGTGGACAACCCTTCCAAAAGATCCGTCAGACCAGCTTCATAGTGCTCCATAAGAATCTGGCAAGTGGTATAACCCCAGTTCTTCGCATTGGCCTGAATCAGGCTCAAAGTGTGCTCCGTTGGAGCGGCTGGTTTAATCATTCCAGACAGAACCTCCACCATTCTGGAAATCATTCTCGGCTCTGTAGTCTGTCCAGGCCTCAGAGCCACATTCTGCAAGTGGTGAACCATTTTGATCACCCCATGCATTTTTCGAACCAGTCTCCCAAACTGAGGGTCAGCTGGTTGCCGCCTGACCTCATTGCCTAAGCCCCGTGGAGAAGGACCTCTTCGGGGAGGTCTTGGGTAAGCTTGGCGTACCACATCCGCAAAAGAGCGGGACTGGGTGTTCCTGTACCGGAAGTTCCCTATGGGAGGCGCTGGCCGGCTAGGGTAGGGGAATTGATTCCTCCTACGAGGGTAGAAGGAAGGTGCACGGGCCATCCCACGGGAGAACCCCCGATCCCTGTCTGGGTTCTCAAGGAAGGGACGTTGGCGTCGTCTTCCATAGCGGACAACTTGCCACTCGTCCGCCATGACGAGTGGTTTTTAATTTACAAATGTAAATATAAATGAAATAAAACAAACTTGTTTTTAAACAACTAAAAGAGAGCCCAAGGCTTCAAAATCCCTTAAAATAAAACACCGTAAATTCGGTTCCAAACAACTAAAAGAGAGCCCAAAGGCTTAAAAATCCCTGAAACTAAAATACCGTAAATTCGGTCCCAAACAACGAAAAGAGAGCCCGAAGGCTTAAAAATCCCTTAAAAGAAAACCGTGTATTCGGTTGTTTAGAATAAACAAAAATAAAAAATTCTGCAAACAACTAAAAGAGAGCACCGGGGCTTGAAAATCCCTAAAAACAAAAAAAACCTGTTTACCGGTTGAAAAAAATCAAACGTGCCTCAGGCAACGTTTCGACCTTAAAAGGTCTTCCTCAGGCCTGTGAGGCACGAAAGAAAATAAAACCAACAAAAATCCAAGCGCTCAAAACAATGGCTGGCTGCTGGAGATGTGCACTGTTTGGCTGTCGAAAGCAGAATGAGCTCTCTCTCCTGCCTGCGCTCCTTTTATACCCTCTGGTCTGTTGTGCGTTTTAAACCGTTCTTTCTAAATGTTTTTTCAGTTTCCCTGTGTCCTTTTAAAATTAGGGCTTGACATTATACTAAAATGAATTATACAACATGAACTGAAATTATACACTATTTAAATTTATTTATTTATTTATTTATTAGCGTGAGTGCTTTTTAATACTTGAGTGTATAATTTTATATTTATACTTTGACAGTACAAAAATGAATTTACTGTCATTAATTCAACCCCTGTACATAAGATTAAAATATTTAAATATTCCAACCTGATATTAGGGTTGGACATAAAACCAATTGGGGTTATTAGGGGAAAAGGGGAAAGGTTAGGGTTAGGGAAAGGGAACATGGGTGGGGTTAGGGGAAGGGAAGGGGTTGGGGTTAGGGAAAGGTAGTGGGAGGGGATAGGAGGGAAAAGGGGAAGAGGGGGAGTGGTTAGGGTTAGGAAAAGGATCCGGATTGGGGATAAGGGGTTGGGATAATAGAAATTTGGACCAGACCAGGGCACATTTCAATTAGGGTTGGACCAATAACCGGGATCCGGAGTTGGGTCAAATTGGAAATTGAACTAAATTTGCATATTTAGGCCAGATGGGTCTTTAGTACCTAACAAATAAATCCAGTACTTTTCCTTCTTTTTACGTTCCCAATCCGTCCAGCTTACATTCCGTTGCAGGCCAGCCATTCTCATCGCTTCTTCGCCATGAATTAAAAAATGTTGAACCAAAAGAGTGTCTGTTGACTTCTTGTTCTTCACATTGTATCGATGTTGCATCATACGTGTGGACAATGTGTTCTTGGTTTCTCCAACATACTGAACACCACACTTAGAACAAAAGATAACATATATACAATTTTTTGAGTTGGTGCTGAACCCTTGCTCAACCCGAAAAACTTTCTTATCAGCGCTCTTAACAAACTTAAGCCTGACAAATTGGGAGGGTTAGGGTTAGGGGGTTAGGGGGTTAGGGTTAGGGTTGGGTTAGGGGTTAGGGTTAGGGTTAGGGTTAGGGATGTGGAATTGAGTCCGGTCCCGAAAGGGTCCAGACGGTGCTCGGTCCATCCCTCCACCCCTGCCACTTGTCCCCCGCTGGACACGTCTACGGGAAGGCAGCCGCCCTCTCCCGTGACGCACCACCGTCCAGCCTTCTGAGTCCATCCGGGACCCCATGGATTTTTTTCTATGTCTTGATGTCGCCTTTGTTATCTTTATTTAATAATTGTTTTAATGTGCTATTTATTCCAGTTAGATATGTAAATTATGTGTATATGAATTTACAATCACAAACAAGGCGAGAAAAAAAGAAAAAGTAAAAAAAGTAAATGAAATTTGTTTTTAAACCAAAATAGATGAAATTAATAAAATTGTTTAATTTTTAATAAGTGAAAACCAATGAATTAATGTGCCCACTGCCGCGACGTTTCGACCCAAGATAGGTCTTCCTCAGGCTGGGGCACAATGAATAAGCTGGGAATGCACAGAGAGAGAGAGATGTTGCCTCTTCAACGGTCAGCTCCCAAATGAGCTCCTCTCTACTGTGCAGCCTTTTATAGGCTTGGTTTCCAACGTGAGTTTTTTTCGAATTTTAGGTTAGGCAATGTATTTTGAAATGGCTGGGATGGTTTTAGACTAAAATGAATGTGTTTTTTAACCTTTGTAATAAAATTGCATGAAATGTATTTTTATTTTGTATATTATGTGAATTTTCAAAAAACTGTATTTTTAAGTGATGTATATGAGATTTTAAATTTGCATTTTTATGTTTTAAATCCAATCGTGTTTTTATGAATTTTTAAGTGACGTATATTAGATTTTAAATTTGCATTTTTATGTGTTAAATCCAATCGTGTTTTTATGAATTTTGGTGAGTTATATAGAGAAATGAGTTTATGATTTGAAAATTGTATTTGTGTTTTTAGCCAAATTGTGTTTTTATGCTTCTTGGAGTTGTGTATTTAATCAACATGTATTTTTAGGGGTTTTAATAAATTTTGATTTAATAACATGGGTTAGGGTTAGGGTAAATAATTGGGTTGGGGCCACAATCATAGTGGTTAGGGTTAGGGCAAAATATGGGGGTTGGGTTGGGGAAAATGAAGCTCCCCCCTGCACGAGGAGGGCGGGAGCAGTGCACGGGCCATACTTTACTGACCCTTCCCAAGACCCACTACGTCTGCCACTCCGTCTTCCGTGTCCGTTACTCTCCGGTTCCGAATCAGGTAAGTACCTTCCTTATTTAGGCTTCCAGGTAAGTACCACATTTTAATTGTTTTTTAATCAAATTGTTCTAATTTTCATTTTTCTTACAGGTTTTCAATTGTTTTTAACTGTTTTTACTGTGTTTGTAATAAATTTTCCATTTACCAAATTATTTTTGTCTCCGTGCTGTTTTTATGAATTCCCAATCTTAGGTTTTTAAATTAGTTTTTTAGGCCATTAATAAACATGAAAATGAATAAAATTTAAATAAACCTCCCCCAAAAACAACAAACTAAAACAACAAACTAAAACAATAAACAAAACATTTTTTATAGTGATGCATGGCCTGCGCTAGCTTTCGGCGGTGTTGTGCCTTCTTCAGGCTGTGCTCATGCATCAGAGGCCAAATTCAAATAAAGGAGACGTCTCTCTGCCCCTCCTTTTATAGGCTTTTTTGACTCCTCCCCACTGCATAGCATCCAAAGTGCCGGATATACGTGACTTTCCGTTTTTCCTTTTTTCCTTTGCTTTCTTTTGCTTAACACTATCAATTTCCTTTTCTTTCTCCTTTCCTACCCTTACTTTGCCTTCTGTTTCCTCTTGCTCCTAATTCCTGCTTCCTTTCCTTTGGCTTACCTACCCTCCTTTCCTAATTATATACATGGCCTTCTGCTTGGACTTTGTGTCTTGGCCTTTAATTTAAATTTTACTTGGGGTTTCGTTCACTGAGATTAAGGTTAGGGCGTCACCATGGATGGGGCTAGGATTAGGGCTAGGATTGTGGCTGTGGTTAGGGTTAGGATCAGGATTTGGGATGGGGATAGTGGTGTTAGGTCCGAATTGGCATAGGGGTTAAATTTTGGGTCCAGATTTGGGGTCAGAGGTAATTGAGGGTGGGGGGCAACCAAACAGGGCCCGTAAGTGGCTTTGGCAGCAGGCCTTGGTCAATCTGGTAAACCAGCGGGTTCACAGCAGGCACTGGCTGGTTAGGGTTGGGGAAAATGAAGCTCCCCCCTGCACGAGGAGGGCGGGAGCAGTGCACGGGCCATACTTTACTGACCCTTCCCAAGACCCACTACGTCTGCCACTCCGTCTTCCGTGTCCGTTACTCTCCGGTTCCGAATCAGGTAAGTACCTTCCTTATTTAGGCTTCCAGGTAAGTACCACATTTTAATTGTTTTTTAATCAAATTGTTCTAATTTTCATTTTTCTTACAGGTTTTCAATTGTTTTTAACTGTTTTTACTGTGTTTGTAATAAATTTTCCATTTACCAAATTATTTTTGTCTCCGTGCTGTTTTTATGAATTCCCAATCTTAGGTTTTTAAATTAGTTTTTTAGGCCATTAATAAACATGAAAATGAATAAAATTTAAATAAACCTCCCCCAAAAACAACAAACTAAAACAACAAACTAAAACAATAAACAAAACATTTTTTATAGTGATGCATGGCCTGCGCTAGCTTTCGGCGGTGTTGTGCCTTCTTCAGGCTGTGCTCATGCATCAGAGGCCAAATTCAAATAAAGGAGACGTCTCTCTGCCCCTCCTTTTATAGGCTTTTTTGACTCCTCCCCACTGCATAGCATCCAAAGTGCCGGATATACGTGACTTTCCGTTTTTCCTTTTTTCCTTTGCTTTCTTTTGCTTAACACTATCAATTTCCTTTTCTTTCTCCTTTCCTACCCTTACTTTGCCTTCTGTTTCCTCTTGCTCCTAATTCCTGCTTCCTTTCCTTTGGCTTACCTACCCTCCTTTCCTAATTATATACATGGCCTTCTGCTTGGACTTTGTGTCTTGGCCTTTAATTTAAATTTTACTTGGGGTTTCGTTCACTGAGATTAAGGTTAGGGCGTCACCATGGATGGGGCTAGGATTAGGGCTAGGATTGTGGCTGTGGTTAGGGTTAGGATCAGGATTTGGGATGGGGATAGTGGTGTTAGGTCCGAATTGGCATAGGGGTTAAATTTTGGGTCCAGATTTGGGGTCAGAGGTAATTGAGGGTGGGGGGCAACCAAACAGGGCCCGTAAGTGGCTTTGGCAGCAGGCCTTGGTCAATCTGGTAAACCAGCGGGTTCACAGCAGGCACTGGCTGGTTAGGGTTGGGGAAAATGAAGCTCCCCCCTGCACGAGGAGGGCGGGAGCAGTGCACGGGCCATACTTTACTGACCCTTCCCAAGACCCACTACGTCTGCCACTCCGTCTTCCGTGTCCGTTACTCTCCGGTTCCGAATCAGGTAAGTACCTTCCTTATTTAGGCTTCCAGGTAAGTACCACATTTTAATTGTTTTTTAATCAAATTGTTCTAATTTTCATTTTTCTTACAGGTTTTCAATTGTTTTTAACTGTTTTTACTGTGTTTGTAATAAATTTTCCATTTACCAAATTATTTTTGTCTCCGTGCTGTTTTTATGAATTCCCAATCTTAGGTTTTTAAATTAGTTTTTTAGGCCATTAATAAACATGAAAATGAATAAAATTTAAATAAACCTCCCCCAAAAACAACAAACTAAAACAACAAACTAAAACAATAAACAAAACATTTTTTATAGTGATGCATGGCCTGCGCTAGCTTTCGGCGGTGTTGTGCCTTCTTCAGGCTGTGCTCATGCATCAGAGGCCAAATTCAAATAAAGGAGACGTCTCTCTGCCCCTCCTTTTATAGGCTTTTTTGACTCCTCCCCACTGCATAGCATCCAAAGTGCCGGATATACGTGACTTTCCGTTTTTCCTTTTTTCCTTTGCTTTCTTTTGCTTAACACTATCAATTTCCTTTTCTTTCTCCTTTCCTACCCTTACTTTGCCTTCTGTTTCCTCTTGCTCCTAATTCCTGCTTCCTTTCCTTTGGCTTACCTACCCTCCTTTCCTAATTATATACATGGCCTTCTGCTTGGACTTTGTGTCTTGGCCTTTAATTTAAATTTTACTTGGGGTTTCGTTCACTGAGATTAAGGTTAGGGCGTCACCATGGATGGGGCTAGGATTAGGGCTAGGATTGTGGCTGTGGTTAGGGTTAGGATCAGGATTTGGGATGGGGATAGTGGTGTTAGGTCCGAATTGGCATAGGGGTTAAATTTTGGGTCCAGATTTGGGGTCAGAGGTAATTGAGGGTGGGGGGCAACCAAACAGGGCCCGTAAGTGGCTTTGGCAGCAGGCCTTGGTCAATCTGGTAAACCAGCGGGTTCACAGCAGGCACTGGCTGGTTAGGGTTGGGGAAAATGAAGCTCCCCCCTGCACGAGGAGGGCGGGAGCAGTGCACGGGCCATACTTTACTGACCCTTCCCAAGACCCACTACGTCTGCCACTCCGTCTTCCGTGTCCGTTACTCTCCGGTTCCGAATCAGGTAAGTACCTTCCTTATTTAGGCTTCCAGGTAAGTACCACATTTTAATTGTTTTTTAATCAAATTGTTCTAATTTTCATTTTTCTTACAGGTTTTCAATTGTTTTTAACTGTTTTTACTGTGTTTGTAATAAATTTTCCATTTACCAAATTATTTTTGTCTCCGTGCTGTTTTTATGAATTCCCAATCTTAGGTTTTTAAATTAGTTTTTTAGGCCATTAATAAACATGAAAATGAATAAAATTTAAATAAACCTCCCCCAAAAACAACAAACTAAAACAACAAACTAAAACAATAAACAAAACATTTTTTATAGTGATGCATGGCCTGCGCTAGCTTTCGGCGGTGTTGTGCCTTCTTCAGGCTGTGCTCATGCATCAGAGGCCAAATTCAAATAAAGGAGACGTCTCTCTGCCCCTCCTTTTATAGGCTTTTTTGACTCCTCCCCACTGCATAGCATCCAAAGTGCCGGATATACGTGACTTTCCGTTTTTCCTTTTTTCCTTTGCTTTCTTTTGCTTAACACTATCAATTTCCTTTTCTTTCTCCTTTCCTACCCTTACTTTGCCTTCTGTTTCCTCTTGCTCCTAATTCCTGCTTCCTTTCCTTTGGCTTACCTACCCTCCTTTCCTAATTATATACATGGCCTTCTGCTTGGACTTTGTGTCTTGGCCTTTAATTTAAATTTTACTTGGGGTTTCGTTCACTGAGATTAAGGTTAGGGCGTCACCATGGATGGGGCTAGGATTAGGGCTAGGATTGTGGCTGTGGTTAGGGTTAGGATCAGGATTTGGGATGGGGATAGTGGTGTTAGGTCCGAATTGGCATAGGGGTTAAATTTTGGGTCCAGATTTGGGGTCAGAGGTAATTGAGGGTGGGGGGCAACCAAACAGGGCCCGTAAGTGGCTTTGGCAGCAGGCCTTGGTCAATCTGGTAAACCAGCGGGTTCACAGCAGGCACTGGCTGGTTAGGGTTGGGGAAAATGAAGCTCCCCCCTGCACGAGGAGGGCGGGAGCAGTGCACGGGCCATACTTTACTGACCCTTCCCAAGACCCACTACGTCTGCCACTCCGTCTTCCGTGTCCGTTACTCTCCGGTTCCGAATCAGGTAAGTACCTTCCTTATTTAGGCTTCCAGGTAAGTACCACATTTTAATTGTTTTTTAATCAAATTGTTCTAATTTTCATTTTTCTTACAGGTTTTCAATTGTTTTTAACTGTTTTTACTGTGTTTGTAATAAATTTTCCATTTACCAAATTATTTTTGTCTCCGTGCTGTTTTTATGAATTCCCAATCTTAGGTTTTTAAATTAGTTTTTTAGGCCATTAATAAACATGAAAATGAATAAAATTTAAATAAACCTCCCCCAAAAACAACAAACTAAAACAACAAACTAAAACAATAAACAAAACATTTTTTATAGTGATGCATGGCCTGCGCTAGCTTTCGGCGGTGTTGTGCCTTCTTCAGGCTGTGCTCATGCATCAGAGGCCAAATTCAAATAAAGGAGACGTCTCTCTGCCCCTCCTTTTATAGGCTTTTTTGACTCCTCCCCACTGCATAGCATCCAAAGTGCCGGATATACGTGACTTTCCGTTTTTCCTTTTTTCCTTTGCTTTCTTTTGCTTAACACTATCAATTTCCTTTTCTTTCTCCTTTCCTACCCTTACTTTGCCTTCTGTTTCCTCTTGCTCCTAATTCCTGCTTCCTTTCCTTTGGCTTACCTACCCTCCTTTCCTAATTATATACATGGCCTTCTGCTTGGACTTTGTGTCTTGGCCTTTAATTTAAATTTTACTTGGGGTTTCGTTCACTGAGATTAAGGTTAGGGCGTCACCATGGATGGGGCTAGGATTAGGGCTAGGATTGTGGCTGTGGTTAGGGTTAGGATCAGGATTTGGGATGGGGATAGTGGTGTTAGGTCCGAATTGGCATAGGGGTTAAATTTTGGGTCCAGATTTGGGGTCAGAGGTAATTGAGGGTGGGGGGCAACCAAACAGGGCCCGTAAGTGGCTTTGGCAGCAGGCCTTGGTCAATCTGGTAAACCAGCGGGTTCACAGCAGGCACTGGCTGGTTAGGGTTGGGGAAAATGAAGCTCCCCCCTGCACGAGGAGGGCGGGAGCAGTGCACGGGCCATACTTTACTGACCCTTCCCAAGACCCACTACGTCTGCCACTCCGTCTTCCGTGTCCGTTACTCTCCGGTTCCGAATCAGGTAAGTACCTTCCTTATTTAGGCTTCCAGGTAAGTACCACATTTTAATTGTTTTTTAATCAAATTGTTCTAATTTTCATTTTTCTTACAGGTTTTCAATTGTTTTTAACTGTTTTTACTGTGTTTGTAATAAATTTTCCATTTACCAAATTATTTTTGTCTCCGTGCTGTTTTTATGAATTCCCAATCTTAGGTTTTTAAATTAGTTTTTTAGGCCATTAATAAACATGAAAATGAATAAAATTTAAATAAACCTCCCCCAAAAACAACAAACTAAAACAACAAACTAAAACAATAAACAAAACATTTTTTATAGTGATGCATGGCCTGCGCTAGCTTTCGGCGGTGTTGTGCCTTCTTCAGGCTGTGCTCATGCATCAGAGGCCAAATTCAAATAAAGGAGACGTCTCTCTGCCCCTCCTTTTATAGGCTTTTTTGACTCCTCCCCACTGCATAGCATCCAAAGTGCCGGATATACGTGACTTTCCGTTTTTCCTTTTTTCCTTTGCTTTCTTTTGCTTAACACTATCAATTTCCTTTTCTTTCTCCTTTCCTACCCTTACTTTGCCTTCTGTTTCCTCTTGCTCCTAATTCCTGCTTCCTTTCCTTTGGCTTACCTACCCTCCTTTCCTAATTATATACATGGCCTTCTGCTTGGACTTTGTGTCTTGGCCTTTAATTTAAATTTTACTTGGGGTTTCGTTCACTGAGATTAAGGTTAGGGCGTCACCATGGATGGGGCTAGGATTAGGGCTAGGATTGTGGCTGTGGTTAGGGTTAGGATCAGGATTTGGGATGGGGATAGTGGTGTTAGGTCCGAATTGGCATAGGGGTTAAATTTTGGGTCCAGATTTGGGGTCAGAGGTAATTGAGGGTGGGGGGCAACCAAACAGGGCCCGTAAGTGGCTTTGGCAGCAGGCCTTGGTCAATCTGGTAAACCAGCGGGTTCACAGCAGGCACTGGCTGGTTAGGGTTGGGGAAAATGAAGCTCCCCCCTGCACGAGGAGGGCGGGAGCAGTGCACGGGCCATACTTTACTGACCCTTCCCAAGACCCACTACGTCTGCCACTCCGTCTTCCGTGTCCGTTACTCTCCGGTTCCGAATCAGGTAAGTACCTTCCTTATTTAGGCTTCCAGGTAAGTACCACATTTTAATTGTTTTTTAATCAAATTGTTCTAATTTTCATTTTTCTTACAGGTTTTCAATTGTTTTTAACTGTTTTTACTGTGTTTGTAATAAATTTTCCATTTACCAAATTATTTTTGTCTCCGTGCTGTTTTTATGAATTCCCAATCTTAGGTTTTTAAATTAGTTTTTTAGGCCATTAATAAACATGAAAATGAATAAAATTTAAATAAACCTCCCCCAAAAACAACAAACTAAAACAACAAACTAAAACAATAAACAAAACATTTTTTATAGTGATGCATGGCCTGCGCTAGCTTTCGGCGGTGTTGTGCCTTCTTCAGGCTGTGCTCATGCATCAGAGGCCAAATTCAAATAAAGGAGACGTCTCTCTGCCCCTCCTTTTATAGGCTTTTTTGACTCCTCCCCACTGCATAGCATCCAAAGTGCCGGATATACGTGACTTTCCGTTTTTCCTTTTTTCCTTTGCTTTCTTTTGCTTAACACTATCAATTTCCTTTTCTTTCTCCTTTCCTACCCTTACTTTGCCTTCTGTTTCCTCTTGCTCCTAATTCCTGCTTCCTTTCCTTTGGCTTACCTACCCTCCTTTCCTAATTATATACATGGCCTTCTGCTTGGACTTTGTGTCTTGGCCTTTAATTTAAATTTTACTTGGGGTTTCGTTCACTGAGATTAAGGTTAGGGCGTCACCATGGATGGGGCTAGGATTAGGGCTAGGATTGTGGCTGTGGTTAGGGTTAGGATCAGGATTTGGGATGGGGATAGTGGTGTTAGGTCCGAATTGGCATAGGGGTTAAATTTTGGGTCCAGATTTGGGGTCAGAGGTAATTGAGGGTGGGGGGCAACCAAACAGGGCCCGTAAGTGGCTTTGGCAGCAGGCCTTGGTCAATCTGGTAAACCAGCGGGTTCACAGCAGGCACTGGCTGGTTAGGGTTGGGGAAAATGAAGCTCCCCCCTGCACGAGGAGGGCGGGAGCAGTGCACGGGCCATACTTTACTGACCCTTCCCAAGACCCACTACGTCTGCCACTCCGTCTTCCGTGTCCGTTACTCTCCGGTTCCGAATCAGGTAAGTACCTTCCTTATTTAGGCTTCCAGGTAAGTACCACATTTTAATTGTTTTTTAATCAAATTGTTCTAATTTTCATTTTTCTTACAGGTTTTCAATTGTTTTTAACTGTTTTTACTGTGTTTGTAATAAATTTTCCATTTACCAAATTATTTTTGTCTCCGTGCTGTTTTTATGAATTCCCAATCTTAGGTTTTTAAATTAGTTTTTTAGGCCATTAATAAACATGAAAATGAATAAAATTTAAATAAACCTCCCCCAAAAACAACAAACTAAAACAACAAACTAAAACAATAAACAAAACATTTTTTATAGTGATGCATGGCCTGCGCTAGCTTTCGGCGGTGTTGTGCCTTCTTCAGGCTGTGCTCATGCATCAGAGGCCAAATTCAAATAAAGGAGACGTCTCTCTGCCCCTCCTTTTATAGGCTTTTTTGACTCCTCCCCACTGCATAGCATCCAAAGTGCCGGATATACGTGACTTTCCGTTTTTCCTTTTTTCCTTTGCTTTCTTTTGCTTAACACTATCAATTTCCTTTTCTTTCTCCTTTCCTACCCTTACTTTGCCTTCTGTTTCCTCTTGCTCCTAATTCCTGCTTCCTTTCCTTTGGCTTACCTACCCTCCTTTCCTAATTATATACATGGCCTTCTGCTTGGACTTTGTGTCTTGGCCTTTAATTTAAATTTTACTTGGGGTTTCGTTCACTGAGATTAAGGTTAGGGCGTCACCATGGATGGGGCTAGGATTAGGGCTAGGATTGTGGCTGTGGTTAGGGTTAGGATCAGGATTTGGGATGGGGATAGTGGTGTTAGGTCCGAATTGGCATAGGGGTTAAATTTTGGGTCCAGATTTGGGGTCAGAGGTAATTGAGGGTGGGGGGCAACCAAACAGGGCCCGTAAGTGGCTTTGGCAGCAGGCCTTGGTCAATCTGGTAAACCAGCGGGTTCACAGCAGGCACTGGCTGGTTAGGGTTGGGGAAAATGAAGCTCCCCCCTGCACGAGGAGGGCGGGAGCAGTGCACGGGCCATACTTTACTGACCCTTCCCAAGACCCACTACGTCTGCCACTCCGTCTTCCGTGTCCGTTACTCTCCGGTTCCGAATCAGGTAAGTACCTTCCTTATTTAGGCTTCCAGGTAAGTACCACATTTTAATTGTTTTTTAATCAAATTGTTCTAATTTTCATTTTTCTTACAGGTTTTCAATTGTTTTTAACTGTTTTTACTGTGTTTGTAATAAATTTTCCATTTACCAAATTATTTTTGTCTCCGTGCTGTTTTTATGAATTCCCAATCTTAGGTTTTTAAATTAGTTTTTTAGGCCATTAATAAACATGAAAATGAATAAAATTTAAATAAACCTCCCCCAAAAACAACAAACTAAAACAACAAACTAAAACAATAAACAAAACATTTTTTATAGTGATGCATGGCCTGCGCTAGCTTTCGGCGGTGTTGTGCCTTCTTCAGGCTGTGCTCATGCATCAGAGGCCAAATTCAAATAAAGGAGACGTCTCTCTGCCCCTCCTTTTATAGGCTTTTTTGACTCCTCCCCACTGCATAGCATCCAAAGTGCCGGATATACGTGACTTTCCGTTTTTCCTTTTTTCCTTTGCTTTCTTTTGCTTAACACTATCAATTTCCTTTTCTTTCTCCTTTCCTACCCTTACTTTGCCTTCTGTTTCCTCTTGCTCCTAATTCCTGCTTCCTTTCCTTTGGCTTACCTACCCTCCTTTCCTAATTATATACATGGCCTTCTGCTTGGACTTTGTGTCTTGGCCTTTAATTTAAATTTTACTTGGGGTTTCGTTCACTGAGATTAAGGTTAGGGCGTCACCATGGATGGGGCTAGGATTAGGGCTAGGATTGTGGCTGTGGTTAGGGTTAGGATCAGGATTTGGGATGGGGATAGTGGTGTTAGGTCCGAATTGGCATAGGGGTTAAATTTTGGGTCCAGATTTGGGGTCAGAGGTAATTGAGGGTGGGGGGCAACCAAACAGGGCCCGTAAGTGGCTTTGGCAGCAGGCCTTGGTCAATCTGGTAAACCAGCGGGTTCACAGCAGGCACTGGCTGGTTAGGGTTGGGGAAAATGAAGCTCCCCCCTGCACGAGGAGGGCGGGAGCAGTGCACGGGCCATACTTTACTGACCCTTCCCAAGACCCACTACGTCTGCCACTCCGTCTTCCGTGTCCGTTACTCTCCGGTTCCGAATCAGGTAAGTACCTTCCTTATTTAGGCTTCCAGGTAAGTACCACATTTTAATTGTTTTTTAATCAAATTGTTCTAATTTTCATTTTTCTTACAGGTTTTCAATTGTTTTTAACTGTTTTTACTGTGTTTGTAATAAATTTTCCATTTACCAAATTATTTTTGTCTCCGTGCTGTTTTTATGAATTCCCAATCTTAGGTTTTTAAATTAGTTTTTTAGGCCATTAATAAACATGAAAATGAATAAAATTTAAATAAACCTCCCCCAAAAACAACAAACTAAAACAACAAACTAAAACAATAAACAAAACATTTTTTATAGTGATGCATGGCCTGCGCTAGCTTTCGGCGGTGTTGTGCCTTCTTCAGGCTGTGCTCATGCATCAGAGGCCAAATTCAAATAAAGGAGACGTCTCTCTGCCCCTCCTTTTATAGGCTTTTTTGACTCCTCCCCACTGCATAGCATCCAAAGTGCCGGATATACGTGACTTTCCGTTTTTCCTTTTTTCCTTTGCTTTCTTTTGCTTAACACTATCAATTTCCTTTTCTTTCTCCTTTCCTACCCTTACTTTGCCTTCTGTTTCCTCTTGCTCCTAATTCCTGCTTCCTTTCCTTTGGCTTACCTACCCTCCTTTCCTAATTATATACATGGCCTTCTGCTTGGACTTTGTGTCTTGGCCTTTAATTTAAATTTTACTTGGGGTTTCGTTCACTGAGATTAAGGTTAGGGCGTCACCATGGATGGGGCTAGGATTAGGGCTAGGATTGTGGCTGTGGTTAGGGTTAGGATCAGGATTTGGGATGGGGATAGTGGTGTTAGGTCCGAATTGGCATAGGGGTTAAATTTTGGGTCCAGATTTGGGGTCAGAGGTAATTGAGGGTGGGGGGCAACCAAACAGGGCCCGTAAGTGGCTTTGGCAGCAGGCCTTGGTCAATCTGGTAAACCAGCGGGTTCACAGCAGGCACTGGCTGGTTAGGGTTGGGGAAAATGAAGCTCCCCCCTGCACGAGGAGGGCGGGAGCAGTGCACGGGCCATACTTTACTGACCCTTCCCAAGACCCACTACGTCTGCCACTCCGTCTTCCGTGTCCGTTACTCTCCGGTTCCGAATCAGGTAAGTACCTTCCTTATTTAGGCTTCCAGGTAAGTACCACATTTTAATTGTTTTTTAATCAAATTGTTCTAATTTTCATTTTTCTTACAGGTTTTCAATTGTTTTTAACTGTTTTTACTGTGTTTGTAATAAATTTTCCATTTACCAAATTATTTTTGTCTCCGTGCTGTTTTTATGAATTCCCAATCTTAGGTTTTTAAATTAGTTTTTTAGGCCATTAATAAACATGAAAATGAATAAAATTTAAATAAACCTCCCCCAAAAACAACAAACTAAAACAACAAACTAAAACAATAAACAAAACATTTTTTATAGTGATGCATGGCCTGCGCTAGCTTTCGGCGGTGTTGTGCCTTCTTCAGGCTGTGCTCATGCATCAGAGGCCAAATTCAAATAAAGGAGACGTCTCTCTGCCCCTCCTTTTATAGGCTTTTTTGACTCCTCCCCACTGCATAGCATCCAAAGTGCCGGATATACGTGACTTTCCGTTTTTCCTTTTTTCCTTTGCTTTCTTTTGCTTAACACTATCAATTTCCTTTTCTTTCTCCTTTCCTACCCTTACTTTGCCTTCTGTTTCCTCTTGCTCCTAATTCCTGCTTCCTTTCCTTTGGCTTACCTACCCTCCTTTCCTAATTATATACATGGCCTTCTGCTTGGACTTTGTGTCTTGGCCTTTAATTTAAATTTTACTTGGGGTTTCGTTCACTGAGATTAAGGTTAGGGCGTCACCATGGATGGGGCTAGGATTAGGGCTAGGATTGTGGCTGTGGTTAGGGTTAGGATCAGGATTTGGGATGGGGATAGTGGTGTTAGGTCCGAATTGGCATAGGGGTTAAATTTTGGGTCCAGATTTGGGGTCAGAGGTAATTGAGGGTGGGGGGCAACCAAACAGGGCCCGTAAGTGGCTTTGGCAGCAGGCCTTGGTCAATCTGGTAAACCAGCGGGTTCACAGCAGGCACTGGCTGGTTAGGGTTGGGGAAAATGAAGCTCCCCCCTGCACGAGGAGGGCGGGAGCAGTGCACGGGCCATACTTTACTGACCCTTCCCAAGACCCACTACGTCTGCCACTCCGTCTTCCGTGTCCGTTACTCTCCGGTTCCGAATCAGGTAAGTACCTTCCTTATTTAGGCTTCCAGGTAAGTACCACATTTTAATTGTTTTTTAATCAAATTGTTCTAATTTTCATTTTTCTTACAGGTTTTCAATTGTTTTTAACTGTTTTTACTGTGTTTGTAATAAATTTTCCATTTACCAAATTATTTTTGTCTCCGTGCTGTTTTTATGAATTCCCAATCTTAGGTTTTTAAATTAGTTTTTTAGGCCATTAATAAACATGAAAATGAATAAAATTTAAATAAACCTCCCCCAAAAACAACAAACTAAAACAACAAACTAAAACAATAAACAAAACATTTTTTATAGTGATGCATGGCCTGCGCTAGCTTTCGGCGGTGTTGTGCCTTCTTCAGGCTGTGCTCATGCATCAGAGGCCAAATTCAAATAAAGGAGACGTCTCTCTGCCCCTCCTTTTATAGGCTTTTTTGACTCCTCCCCACTGCATAGCATCCAAAGTGCCGGATATACGTGACTTTCCGTTTTTCCTTTTTTCCTTTGCTTTCTTTTGCTTAACACTATCAATTTCCTTTTCTTTCTCCTTTCCTACCCTTACTTTGCCTTCTGTTTCCTCTTGCTCCTAATTCCTGCTTCCTTTCCTTTGGCTTACCTACCCTCCTTTCCTAATTATATACATGGCCTTCTGCTTGGACTTTGTGTCTTGGCCTTTAATTTAAATTTTACTTGGGGTTTCGTTCACTGAGATTAAGGTTAGGGCGTCACCATGGATGGGGCTAGGATTAGGGCTAGGATTGTGGCTGTGGTTAGGGTTAGGATCAGGATTTGGGATGGGGATAGTGGTGTTAGGTCCGAATTGGCATAGGGGTTAAATTTTGGGTCCAGATTTGGGGTCAGAGGTAATTGAGGGTGGGGGGCAACCAAACAGGGCCCGTAAGTGGCTTTGGCAGCAGGCCTTGGTCAATCTGGTAAACCAGCGGGTTCACAGCAGGCACTGGCTGGTTAGGGTTGGGGAAAATGAAGCTCCCCCCTGCACGAGGAGGGCGGGAGCAGTGCACGGGCCATACTTTACTGACCCTTCCCAAGACCCACTACGTCTGCCACTCCGTCTTCCGTGTCCGTTACTCTCCGGTTCCGAATCAGGTAAGTACCTTCCTTATTTAGGCTTCCAGGTAAGTACCACATTTTAATTGTTTTTTAATCAAATTGTTCTAATTTTCATTTTTCTTACAGGTTTTCAATTGTTTTTAACTGTTTTTACTGTGTTTGTAATAAATTTTCCATTTACCAAATTATTTTTGTCTCCGTGCTGTTTTTATGAATTCCCAATCTTAGGTTTTTAAATTAGTTTTTTAGGCCATTAATAAACATGAAAATGAATAAAATTTAAATAAACCTCCCCCAAAAACAACAAACTAAAACAACAAACTAAAACAATAAACAAAACATTTTTTATAGTGATGCATGGCCTGCGCTAGCTTTCGGCGGTGTTGTGCCTTCTTCAGGCTGTGCTCATGCATCAGAGGCCAAATTCAAATAAAGGAGACGTCTCTCTGCCCCTCCTTTTATAGGCTTTTTTGACTCCTCCCCACTGCATAGCATCCAAAGTGCCGGATATACGTGACTTTCCGTTTTTCCTTTTTTCCTTTGCTTTCTTTTGCTTAACACTATCAATTTCCTTTTCTTTCTCCTTTCCTACCCTTACTTTGCCTTCTGTTTCCTCTTGCTCCTAATTCCTGCTTCCTTTCCTTTGGCTTACCTACCCTCCTTTCCTAATTATATACATGGCCTTCTGCTTGGACTTTGTGTCTTGGCCTTTAATTTAAATTTTACTTGGGGTTTCGTTCACTGAGATTAAGGTTAGGGCGTCACCATGGATGGGGCTAGGATTAGGGCTAGGATTGTGGCTGTGGTTAGGGTTAGGATCAGGATTTGGGATGGGGATAGTGGTGTTAGGTCCGAATTGGCATAGGGGTTAAATTTTGGGTCCAGATTTGGGGTCAGAGGTAATTGAGGGTGGGGGGCAACCAAACAGGGCCCGTAAGTGGCTTTGGCAGCAGGCCTTGGTCAATCTGGTAAACCAGCGGGTTCACAGCAGGCACTGGCTGGTTAGGGTTGGGGAAAATGAAGCTCCCCCCTGCACGAGGAGGGCGGGAGCAGTGCACGGGCCATACTTTACTGACCCTTCCCAAGACCCACTACGTCTGCCACTCCGTCTTCCGTGTCCGTTACTCTCCGGTTCCGAATCAGGTAAGTACCTTCCTTATTTAGGCTTCCAGGTAAGTACCACATTTTAATTGTTTTTTAATCAAATTGTTCTAATTTTCATTTTTCTTACAGGTTTTCAATTGTTTTTAACTGTTTTTACTGTGTTTGTAATAAATTTTCCATTTACCAAATTATTTTTGTCTCCGTGCTGTTTTTATGAATTCCCAATCTTAGGTTTTTAAATTAGTTTTTTAGGCCATTAATAAACATGAAAATGAATAAAATTTAAATAAACCTCCCCCAAAAACAACAAACTAAAACAACAAACTAAAACAATAAACAAAACATTTTTTATAGTGATGCATGGCCTGCGCTAGCTTTCGGCGGTGTTGTGCCTTCTTCAGGCTGTGCTCATGCATCAGAGGCCAAATTCAAATAAAGGAGACGTCTCTCTGCCCCTCCTTTTATAGGCTTTTTTGACTCCTCCCCACTGCATAGCATCCAAAGTGCCGGATATACGTGACTTTCCGTTTTTCCTTTTTTCCTTTGCTTTCTTTTGCTTAACACTATCAATTTCCTTTTCTTTCTCCTTTCCTACCCTTACTTTGCCTTCTGTTTCCTCTTGCTCCTAATTCCTGCTTCCTTTCCTTTGGCTTACCTACCCTCCTTTCCTAATTATATACATGGCCTTCTGCTTGGACTTTGTGTCTTGGCCTTTAATTTAAATTTTACTTGGGGTTTCGTTCACTGAGATTAAGGTTAGGGCGTCACCATGGATGGGGCTAGGATTAGGGCTAGGATTGTGGCTGTGGTTAGGGTTAGGATCAGGATTTGGGATGGGGATAGTGGTGTTAGGTCCGAATTGGCATAGGGGTTAAATTTTGGGTCCAGATTTGGGGTCAGAGGTAATTGAGGGTGGGGGGCAACCAAACAGGGCCCGTAAGTGGCTTTGGCAGCAGGCCTTGGTCAATCTGGTAAACCAGCGGGTTCACAGCAGGCACTGGCTGGTTAGGGTTGGGGAAAATGAAGCTCCCCCCTGCACGAGGAGGGCGGGAGCAGTGCACGGGCCATACTTTACTGACCCTTCCCAAGACCCACTACGTCTGCCACTCCGTCTTCCGTGTCCGTTACTCTCCGGTTCCGAATCAGGTAAGTACCTTCCTTATTTAGGCTTCCAGGTAAGTACCACATTTTAATTGTTTTTTAATCAAATTGTTCTAATTTTCATTTTTCTTACAGGTTTTCAATTGTTTTTAACTGTTTTTACTGTGTTTGTAATAAATTTTCCATTTACCAAATTATTTTTGTCTCCGTGCTGTTTTTATGAATTCCCAATCTTAGGTTTTTAAATTAGTTTTTTAGGCCATTAATAAACATGAAAATGAATAAAATTTAAATAAACCTCCCCCAAAAACAACAAACTAAAACAACAAACTAAAACAATAAACAAAACATTTTTTATAGTGATGCATGGCCTGCGCTAGCTTTCGGCGGTGTTGTGCCTTCTTCAGGCTGTGCTCATGCATCAGAGGCCAAATTCAAATAAAGGAGACGTCTCTCTGCCCCTCCTTTTATAGGCTTTTTTGACTCCTCCCCACTGCATAGCATCCAAAGTGCCGGATATACGTGACTTTCCGTTTTTCCTTTTTTCCTTTGCTTTCTTTTGCTTAACACTATCAATTTCCTTTTCTTTCTCCTTTCCTACCCTTACTTTGCCTTCTGTTTCCTCTTGCTCCTAATTCCTGCTTCCTTTCCTTTGGCTTACCTACCCTCCTTTCCTAATTATATACATGGCCTTCTGCTTGGACTTTGTGTCTTGGCCTTTAATTTAAATTTTACTTGGGGTTTCGTTCACTGAGATTAAGGTTAGGGCGTCACCATGGATGGGGCTAGGATTAGGGCTAGGATTGTGGCTGTGGTTAGGGTTAGGATCAGGATTTGGGATGGGGATAGTGGTGTTAGGTCCGAATTGGCATAGGGGTTAAATTTTGGGTCCAGATTTGGGGTCAGAGGTAATTGAGGGTGGGGGGCAACCAAACAGGGCCCGTAAGTGGCTTTGGCAGCAGGCCTTGGTCAATCTGGTAAACCAGCGGGTTCACAGCAGGCACTGGCTGGTTAGGGTTGGGGAAAATGAAGCTCCCCCCTGCACGAGGAGGGCGGGAGCAGTGCACGGGCCATACTTTACTGACCCTTCCCAAGACCCACTACGTCTGCCACTCCGTCTTCCGTGTCCGTTACTCTCCGGTTCCGAATCAGGTAAGTACCTTCCTTATTTAGGCTTCCAGGTAAGTACCACATTTTAATTGTTTTTTAATCAAATTGTTCTAATTTTCATTTTTCTTACAGGTTTTCAATTGTTTTTAACTGTTTTTACTGTGTTTGTAATAAATTTTCCATTTACCAAATTATTTTTGTCTCCGTGCTGTTTTTATGAATTCCCAATCTTAGGTTTTTAAATTAGTTTTTTAGGCCATTAATAAACATGAAAATGAATAAAATTTAAATAAACCTCCCCCAAAAACAACAAACTAAAACAACAAACTAAAACAATAAACAAAACATTTTTTATAGTGATGCATGGCCTGCGCTAGCTTTCGGCGGTGTTGTGCCTTCTTCAGGCTGTGCTCATGCATCAGAGGCCAAATTCAAATAAAGGAGACGTCTCTCTGCCCCTCCTTTTATAGGCTTTTTTGACTCCTCCCCACTGCATAGCATCCAAAGTGCCGGATATACGTGACTTTCCGTTTTTCCTTTTTTCCTTTGCTTTCTTTTGCTTAACACTATCAATTTCCTTTTCTTTCTCCTTTCCTACCCTTACTTTGCCTTCTGTTTCCTCTTGCTCCTAATTCCTGCTTCCTTTCCTTTGGCTTACCTACCCTCCTTTCCTAATTATATACATGGCCTTCTGCTTGGACTTTGTGTCTTGGCCTTTAATTTAAATTTTACTTGGGGTTTCGTTCACTGAGATTAAGGTTAGGGCGTCACCATGGATGGGGCTAGGATTAGGGCTAGGATTGTGGCTGTGGTTAGGGTTAGGATCAGGATTTGGGATGGGGATAGTGGTGTTAGGTCCGAATTGGCATAGGGGTTAAATTTTGGGTCCAGATTTGGGGTCAGAGGTAATTGAGGGTGGGGGGCAACCAAACAGGGCCCGTAAGTGGCTTTGGCAGCAGGCCTTGGTCAATCTGGTAAACCAGCGGGTTCACAGCAGGCACTGGCTGGTTAGGGTTGGGGAAAATGAAGCTCCCCCCTGCACGAGGAGGGCGGGAGCAGTGCACGGGCCATACTTTACTGACCCTTCCCAAGACCCACTACGTCTGCCACTCCGTCTTCCGTGTCCGTTACTCTCCGGTTCCGAATCAGGTAAGTACCTTCCTTATTTAGGCTTCCAGGTAAGTACCACATTTTAATTGTTTTTTAATCAAATTGTTCTAATTTTCATTTTTCTTACAGGTTTTCAATTGTTTTTAACTGTTTTTACTGTGTTTGTAATAAATTTTCCATTTACCAAATTATTTTTGTCTCCGTGCTGTTTTTATGAATTCCCAATCTTAGGTTTTTAAATTAGTTTTTTAGGCCATTAATAAACATGAAAATGAATAAAATTTAAATAAACCTCCCCCAAAAACAACAAACTAAAACAACAAACTAAAACAATAAACAAAACATTTTTTATAGTGATGCATGGCCTGCGCTAGCTTTCGGCGGTGTTGTGCCTTCTTCAGGCTGTGCTCATGCATCAGAGGCCAAATTCAAATAAAGGAGACGTCTCTCTGCCCCTCCTTTTATAGGCTTTTTTGACTCCTCCCCACTGCATAGCATCCAAAGTGCCGGATATACGTGACTTTCCGTTTTTCCTTTTTTCCTTTGCTTTCTTTTGCTTAACACTATCAATTTCCTTTTCTTTCTCCTTTCCTACCCTTACTTTGCCTTCTGTTTCCTCTTGCTCCTAATTCCTGCTTCCTTTCCTTTGGCTTACCTACCCTCCTTTCCTAATTATATACATGGCCTTCTGCTTGGACTTTGTGTCTTGGCCTTTAATTTAAATTTTACTTGGGGTTTCGTTCACTGAGATTAAGGTTAGGGCGTCACCATGGATGGGGCTAGGATTAGGGCTAGGATTGTGGCTGTGGTTAGGGTTAGGATCAGGATTTGGGATGGGGATAGTGGTGTTAGGTCCGAATTGGCATAGGGGTTAAATTTTGGGTCCAGATTTGGGGTCAGAGGTAATTGAGGGTGGGGGGCAACCAAACAGGGCCCGTAAGTGGCTTTGGCAGCAGGCCTTGGTCAATCTGGTAAACCAGCGGGTTCACAGCAGGCACTGGCTGGTTAGGGTTGGGGAAAATGAAGCTCCCCCCTGCACGAGGAGGGCGGGAGCAGTGCACGGGCCATACTTTACTGACCCTTCCCAAGACCCACTACGTCTGCCACTCCGTCTTCCGTGTCCGTTACTCTCCGGTTCCGAATCAGGTAAGTACCTTCCTTATTTAGGCTTCCAGGTAAGTACCACATTTTAATTGTTTTTTAATCAAATTGTTCTAATTTTCATTTTTCTTACAGGTTTTCAATTGTTTTTAACTGTTTTTACTGTGTTTGTAATAAATTTTCCATTTACCAAATTATTTTTGTCTCCGTGCTGTTTTTATGAATTCCCAATCTTAGGTTTTTAAATTAGTTTTTTAGGCCATTAATAAACATGAAAATGAATAAAATTTAAATAAACCTCCCCCAAAAACAACAAACTAAAACAACAAACTAAAACAATAAACAAAACATTTTTTATAGTGATGCATGGCCTGCGCTAGCTTTCGGCGGTGTTGTGCCTTCTTCAGGCTGTGCTCATGCATCAGAGGCCAAATTCAAATAAAGGAGACGTCTCTCTGCCCCTCCTTTTATAGGCTTTTTTGACTCCTCCCCACTGCATAGCATCCAAAGTGCCGGATATACGTGACTTTCCGTTTTTCCTTTTTTCCTTTGCTTTCTTTTGCTTAACACTATCAATTTCCTTTTCTTTCTCCTTTCCTACCCTTACTTTGCCTTCTGTTTCCTCTTGCTCCTAATTCCTGCTTCCTTTCCTTTGGCTTACCTACCCTCCTTTCCTAATTATATACATGGCCTTCTGCTTGGACTTTGTGTCTTGGCCTTTAATTTAAATTTTACTTGGGGTTTCGTTCACTGAGATTAAGGTTAGGGCGTCACCATGGATGGGGCTAGGATTAGGGCTAGGATTGTGGCTGTGGTTAGGGTTAGGATCAGGATTTGGGATGGGGATAGTGGTGTTAGGTCCGAATTGGCATAGGGGTTAAATTTTGGGTCCAGATTTGGGGTCAGAGGTAATTGAGGGTGGGGGGCAACCAAACAGGGCCCGTAAGTGGCTTTGGCAGCAGGCCTTGGTCAATCTGGTAAACCAGCGGGTTCACAGCAGGCACTGGCTGGTTAGGGTTGGGGAAAATGAAGCTCCCCCCTGCACGAGGAGGGCGGGAGCAGTGCACGGGCCATACTTTACTGACCCTTCCCAAGACCCACTACGTCTGCCACTCCGTCTTCCGTGTCCGTTACTCTCCGGTTCCGAATCAGGTAAGTACCTTCCTTATTTAGGCTTCCAGGTAAGTACCACATTTTAATTGTTTTTTAATCAAATTGTTCTAATTTTCATTTTTCTTACAGGTTTTCAATTGTTTTTAACTGTTTTTACTGTGTTTGTAATAAATTTTCCATTTACCAAATTATTTTTGTCTCCGTGCTGTTTTTATGAATTCCCAATCTTAGGTTTTTAAATTAGTTTTTTAGGCCATTAATAAACATGAAAATGAATAAAATTTAAATAAACCTCCCCCAAAAACAACAAACTAAAACAACAAACTAAAACAATAAACAAAACATTTTTTATAGTGATGCATGGCCTGCGCTAGCTTTCGGCGGTGTTGTGCCTTCTTCAGGCTGTGCTCATGCATCAGAGGCCAAATTCAAATAAAGGAGACGTCTCTCTGCCCCTCCTTTTATAGGCTTTTTTGACTCCTCCCCACTGCATAGCATCCAAAGTGCCGGATATACGTGACTTTCCGTTTTTCCTTTTTTCCTTTGCTTTCTTTTGCTTAACACTATCAATTTCCTTTTCTTTCTCCTTTCCTACCCTTACTTTGCCTTCTGTTTCCTCTTGCTCCTAATTCCTGCTTCCTTTCCTTTGGCTTACCTACCCTCCTTTCCTAATTATATACATGGCCTTCTGCTTGGACTTTGTGTCTTGGCCTTTAATTTAAATTTTACTTGGGGTTTCGTTCACTGAGATTAAGGTTAGGGCGTCACCATGGATGGGGCTAGGATTAGGGCTAGGATTGTGGCTGTGGTTAGGGTTAGGATCAGGATTTGGGATGGGGATAGTGGTGTTAGGTCCGAATTGGCATAGGGGTTAAATTTTGGGTCCAGATTTGGGGTCAGAGGTAATTGAGGGTGGGGGGCAACCAAACAGGGCCCGTAAGTGGCTTTGGCAGCAGGCCTTGGTCAATCTGGTAAACCAGCGGGTTCACAGCAGGCACTGGCTGGTTAGGGTTGGGGAAAATGAAGCTCCCCCCTGCACGAGGAGGGCGGGAGCAGTGCACGGGCCATACTTTACTGACCCTTCCCAAGACCCACTACGTCTGCCACTCCGTCTTCCGTGTCCGTTACTCTCCGGTTCCGAATCAGGTAAGTACCTTCCTTATTTAGGCTTCCAGGTAAGTACCACATTTTAATTGTTTTTTAATCAAATTGTTCTAATTTTCATTTTTCTTACAGGTTTTCAATTGTTTTTAACTGTTTTTACTGTGTTTGTAATAAATTTTCCATTTACCAAATTATTTTTGTCTCCGTGCTGTTTTTATGAATTCCCAATCTTAGGTTTTTAAATTAGTTTTTTAGGCCATTAATAAACATGAAAATGAATAAAATTTAAATAAACCTCCCCCAAAAACAACAAACTAAAACAACAAACTAAAACAATAAACAAAACATTTTTTATAGTGATGCATGGCCTGCGCTAGCTTTCGGCGGTGTTGTGCCTTCTTCAGGCTGTGCTCATGCATCAGAGGCCAAATTCAAATAAAGGAGACGTCTCTCTGCCCCTCCTTTTATAGGCTTTTTTGACTCCTCCCCACTGCATAGCATCCAAAGTGCCGGATATACGTGACTTTCCGTTTTTCCTTTTTTCCTTTGCTTTCTTTTGCTTAACACTATCAATTTCCTTTTCTTTCTCCTTTCCTACCCTTACTTTGCCTTCTGTTTCCTCTTGCTCCTAATTCCTGCTTCCTTTCCTTTGGCTTACCTACCCTCCTTTCCTAATTATATACATGGCCTTCTGCTTGGACTTTGTGTCTTGGCCTTTAATTTAAATTTTACTTGGGGTTTCGTTCACTGAGATTAAGGTTAGGGCGTCACCATGGATGGGGCTAGGATTAGGGCTAGGATTGTGGCTGTGGTTAGGGTTAGGATCAGGATTTGGGATGGGGATAGTGGTGTTAGGTCCGAATTGGCATAGGGGTTAAATTTTGGGTCCAGATTTGGGGTCAGAGGTAATTGAGGGTGGGGGGCAACCAAACAGGGCCCGTAAGTGGCTTTGGCAGCAGGCCTTGGTCAATCTGGTAAACCAGCGGGTTCACAGCAGGCACTGGCTGGTTAGGGTTGGGGAAAATGAAGCTCCCCCCTGCACGAGGAGGGCGGGAGCAGTGCACGGGCCATACTTTACTGACCCTTCCCAAGACCCACTACGTCTGCCACTCCGTCTTCCGTGTCCGTTACTCTCCGGTTCCGAATCAGGTAAGTACCTTCCTTATTTAGGCTTCCAGGTAAGTACCACATTTTAATTGTTTTTTAATCAAATTGTTCTAATTTTCATTTTTCTTACAGGTTTTCAATTGTTTTTAACTGTTTTTACTGTGTTTGTAATAAATTTTCCATTTACCAAATTATTTTTGTCTCCGTGCTGTTTTTATGAATTCCCAATCTTAGGTTTTTAAATTAGTTTTTTAGGCCATTAATAAACATGAAAATGAATAAAATTTAAATAAACCTCCCCCAAAAACAACAAACTAAAACAACAAACTAAAACAATAAACAAAACATTTTTTATAGTGATGCATGGCCTGCGCTAGCTTTCGGCGGTGTTGTGCCTTCTTCAGGCTGTGCTCATGCATCAGAGGCCAAATTCAAATAAAGGAGACGTCTCTCTGCCCCTCCTTTTATAGGCTTTTTTGACTCCTCCCCACTGCATAGCATCCAAAGTGCCGGATATACGTGACTTTCCGTTTTTCCTTTTTTCCTTTGCTTTCTTTTGCTTAACACTATCAATTTCCTTTTCTTTCTCCTTTCCTACCCTTACTTTGCCTTCTGTTTCCTCTTGCTCCTAATTCCTGCTTCCTTTCCTTTGGCTTACCTACCCTCCTTTCCTAATTATATACATGGCCTTCTGCTTGGACTTTGTGTCTTGGCCTTTAATTTAAATTTTACTTGGGGTTTCGTTCACTGAGATTAAGGTTAGGGCGTCACCATGGATGGGGCTAGGATTAGGGCTAGGATTGTGGCTGTGGTTAGGGTTAGGATCAGGATTTGGGATGGGGATAGTGGTGTTAGGTCCGAATTGGCATAGGGGTTAAATTTTGGGTCCAGATTTGGGGTCAGAGGTAATTGAGGGTGGGGGGCAACCAAACAGGGCCCGTAAGTGGCTTTGGCAGCAGGCCTTGGTCAATCTGGTAAACCAGCGGGTTCACAGCAGGCACTGGCTGGTTAGGGTTGGGGAAAATGAAGCTCCCCCCTGCACGAGGAGGGCGGGAGCAGTGCACGGGCCATACTTTACTGACCCTTCCCAAGACCCACTACGTCTGCCACTCCGTCTTCCGTGTCCGTTACTCTCCGGTTCCGAATCAGGTAAGTACCTTCCTTATTTAGGCTTCCAGGTAAGTACCACATTTTAATTGTTTTTTAATCAAATTGTTCTAATTTTCATTTTTCTTACAGGTTTTCAATTGTTTTTAACTGTTTTTACTGTGTTTGTAATAAATTTTCCATTTACCAAATTATTTTTGTCTCCGTGCTGTTTTTATGAATTCCCAATCTTAGGTTTTTAAATTAGTTTTTTAGGCCATTAATAAACATGAAAATGAATAAAATTTAAATAAACCTCCCCCAAAAACAACAAACTAAAACAACAAACTAAAACAATAAACAAAACATTTTTTATAGTGATGCATGGCCTGCGCTAGCTTTCGGCGGTGTTGTGCCTTCTTCAGGCTGTGCTCATGCATCAGAGGCCAAATTCAAATAAAGGAGACGTCTCTCTGCCCCTCCTTTTATAGGCTTTTTTGACTCCTCCCCACTGCATAGCATCCAAAGTGCCGGATATACGTGACTTTCCGTTTTTCCTTTTTTCCTTTGCTTTCTTTTGCTTAACACTATCAATTTCCTTTTCTTTCTCCTTTCCTACCCTTACTTTGCCTTCTGTTTCCTCTTGCTCCTAATTCCTGCTTCCTTTCCTTTGGCTTACCTACCCTCCTTTCCTAATTATATACATGGCCTTCTGCTTGGACTTTGTGTCTTGGCCTTTAATTTAAATTTTACTTGGGGTTTCGTTCACTGAGATTAAGGTTAGGGCGTCACCATGGATGGGGCTAGGATTAGGGCTAGGATTGTGGCTGTGGTTAGGGTTAGGATCAGGATTTGGGATGGGGATAGTGGTGTTAGGTCCGAATTGGCATAGGGGTTAAATTTTGGGTCCAGATTTGGGGTCAGAGGTAATTGAGGGTGGGGGGCAACCAAACAGGGCCCGTAAGTGGCTTTGGCAGCAGGCCTTGGTCAATCTGGTAAACCAGCGGGTTCACAGCAGGCACTGGCTGGTTAGGGTTGGGGAAAATGAAGCTCCCCCCTGCACGAGGAGGGCGGGAGCAGTGCACGGGCCATACTTTACTGACCCTTCCCAAGACCCACTACGTCTGCCACTCCGTCTTCCGTGTCCGTTACTCTCCGGTTCCGAATCAGGTAAGTACCTTCCTTATTTAGGCTTCCAGGTAAGTACCACATTTTAATTGTTTTTTAATCAAATTGTTCTAATTTTCATTTTTCTTACAGGTTTTCAATTGTTTTTAACTGTTTTTACTGTGTTTGTAATAAATTTTCCATTTACCAAATTATTTTTGTCTCCGTGCTGTTTTTATGAATTCCCAATCTTAGGTTTTTAAATTAGTTTTTTAGGCCATTAATAAACATGAAAATGAATAAAATTTAAATAAACCTCCCCCAAAAACAACAAACTAAAACAACAAACTAAAACAATAAACAAAACATTTTTTATAGTGATGCATGGCCTGCGCTAGCTTTCGGCGGTGTTGTGCCTTCTTCAGGCTGTGCTCATGCATCAGAGGCCAAATTCAAATAAAGGAGACGTCTCTCTGCCCCTCCTTTTATAGGCTTTTTTGACTCCTCCCCACTGCATAGCATCCAAAGTGCCGGATATACGTGACTTTCCGTTTTTCCTTTTTTCCTTTGCTTTCTTTTGCTTAACACTATCAATTTCCTTTTCTTTCTCCTTTCCTACCCTTACTTTGCCTTCTGTTTCCTCTTGCTCCTAATTCCTGCTTCCTTTCCTTTGGCTTACCTACCCTCCTTTCCTAATTATATACATGGCCTTCTGCTTGGACTTTGTGTCTTGGCCTTTAATTTAAATTTTACTTGGGGTTTCGTTCACTGAGATTAAGGTTAGGGCGTCACCATGGATGGGGCTAGGATTAGGGCTAGGATTGTGGCTGTGGTTAGGGTTAGGATCAGGATTTGGGATGGGGATAGTGGTGTTAGGTCCGAATTGGCATAGGGGTTAAATTTTGGGTCCAGATTTGGGGTCAGAGGTAATTGAGGGTGGGGGGCAACCAAACAGGGCCCGTAAGTGGCTTTGGCAGCAGGCCTTGGTCAATCTGGTAAACCAGCGGGTTCACAGCAGGCACTGGCTGGTTAGGGTTGGGGAAAATGAAGCTCCCCCCTGCACGAGGAGGGCGGGAGCAGTGCACGGGCCATACTTTACTGACCCTTCCCAAGACCCACTACGTCTGCCACTCCGTCTTCCGTGTCCGTTACTCTCCGGTTCCGAATCAGGTAAGTACCTTCCTTATTTAGGCTTCCAGGTAAGTACCACATTTTAATTGTTTTTTAATCAAATTGTTCTAATTTTCATTTTTCTTACAGGTTTTCAATTGTTTTTAACTGTTTTTACTGTGTTTGTAATAAATTTTCCATTTACC